>NW_026930272.1:110000-415919 GCF_032062105.1 Saccostrea cuccullata
ACTTGTATCCAACAATTTAAAAACACAACATCCTCATTTATTTAATTCAACATACAAAACGATAACACTGCCAACGAGTTCCATTTTACCTGGAATGAGGAACTGTTGTCGCTGTCAACAATCACAAATAAAGGCTTTCTTGTGTAGGGATAAAGATCTCCAGGATGTAAGCTAAAACAAGAGCATTGGTGTTTACATCTGATATGCCTGGCAATAGTTTTTGCACACAATTTGGCAATACTATTAATATATCTATTAGTGGTTTGGGTAGAAAATAGTCAAACTCACTAATCTTCTAATGACTAGGACCTACCAGTGCACTTCTTTGAGATGCCCCAGTTTTTTGGTTCGTATAATCTCCTCTCCATCTCTCCTAGCATTAGTGACCACACCCCCTAGGTCATAGGCAGCTGTGTAAAATTAAAAGACTTCAACAAAGACTCACATACACACCAAAATAATTTTCTTCTCTGATTGTAATTTAATTTTTTGGCTATGATGAAGGTAGAAAAAAAATAGCAAGTACTATAAACCAACAATTATCCACTTCATATTTTTTGGGCAATTCGTCAGTTTTTAATCAATCTGTGACAATTCATTTTTATGACTTACAAAATGTTCTTTACAGTTACAAAGCCAAATAAAACATTCTCAGCGATTAATATTCATGAGATAAAGTAAGTTGTGAAACTCGCAAATATTTCTCACATGTGAAAAAAAGTTGGTTTACAGTATTTCAATTTTTAAAACTTACGATCGTCTCCATGCTTCATGTTAGTCGGGCTGCCATCGGCTGAAATATACAGGAGTATTATACCGGTAGGTGGAAGTTCTTTGAACCCTGAGGCTAGGAATGTGTTCAGCTGGCTGTACGTGGGTTTGTACAGGAGGTACTTGTGGGGATTTTCTCGTCGATTGTTTCTCTCACCATTTTCCTGTATCAAAGCAAGATATTAAATTACTGATTATTTGTAGACTATCACATAATGGATTCCCAATTTCTGCAGGATTTTTGAAGTAAAAATTGCAAAATAGAAAACTACAAAATACAGATACTATTCATCACATAATTGCTGGTTCAAACTAAGTTTATATAAGGACAAACAACATCCAATTGTTGTGTGCTTGACTAACAAGTAACAATTTTTATAATGTACCTAACTTATGCCTTAACTTGAATTTACTCCTTAAGAAGGACAAAGCCTACATTTTATTTAGACAACACAACTGCATAGATTTTATCTCATTTTCAAAAGTTTGACTTGTATCATTTTTATAAATATATTTCACATGTCATTTTGAAGAACAAATTTCATTCATTTCCTGTAAACCTACTAAAAAATTATCATAATGCTGATTTTATTCTATTAATAATATCGTAATCTTAAACCAAAATGAAATCCCACAAAATAATTTCACATTAAGCATAAAAATTACTAAAGCTTCACATGTAAAAATTAAATTCTCAAAGAACTGAGCAAAATTGTTAGTGCATTAAGTTAATGTTACAACATCATCCTAAATTTGGTTAACATACAAAAAGCTATCACATGTCACATGTAGATCCAATTGATTTACCTCTTTTTTCATATATGATGGCAACAACTGGAATGAGATTTTATATTTTATTTCTTAAAATATAAAATTTGGAATTCTGATTGAACATATTTTTAATATTGTTTAATGGATGAATAGATTGAGCAGCAGGCATTGCCTATATATAAGCCTTCTCCAAATGTAGAACTCCAGGTTAAAAATTAGTTATTCTTTAAATATGTCATATCTTAAACAAATTACACCTTGCAATATACATGTAATCGTAATCGGTATCATTGCAGAAAAGGCCCAGAATGTTGTATAAGGACTTAATATGTTGTATGATGGCTTAGTATACTGTAAATCACTTTTTATTCACGAGAACTTTATTTTAGTGTGCTCGCGAAAATAAAATTCCCGTGTATAATAGTATTCCATAAGATTATATACAGCAATAACCACAATTCATGAAAATTTTGTCTCGCTAATCAAGAGTCGATGACTATCTCGCGAAAATAAGGCGTCGCGAAAATTTAGTAATCTACAGTATATTGTATAAAGGCATGCAGTAATACATGTAGTAACATACCAGTATTTCACCAGCAGAAATGGCATAATGTGCTGTATAGCTGCTCACAGTGTGCTGCATGATGGCATAGTATATACTTTGTAATAACTGTGTGTTGCATAAACCATGTTTTAACAGGTTGTATAGAAGCATTTGTGCATCCACAGATACACTGTGCATGAAGAAAATGTACATGTATACAGAAAAGTTTAAACTAGCCAAGTTCATTGTACTTACTCCAATTTTTTTTTTCTTTTACTGCACAATTCTTAACAATTTTTTGGATGAGTGGATAGTTTATAGAGCACTTCTCTGTCTGCTCTCCACTAATAAGCAAATACTGACAGTTGAAGCATATAAGTAAAAGTATTCTAAGGGCCAAATTAGGGCATTCAAAGTTGCCTTAATTACTTTTACAAGTAAACATACATATTCCTGAAGCTGAGATCAATGGGTTGCTGATTGGACTAAATTATGCACCGGGTACACATCTTCATACAAGCTGATACTTCATACCTGGATATGAAGACTCACACACTTACTTTAAACAGTGTGACAGATGTGGATTTCAGTATTATGTGCATGTATTACCTATGTATATAAAATATATGTACCTCAGCATGTATATTACTTACATATGGTGGTCTCCCAGGAGCAGGGGAGGCATCGTAAATTTGATTGGATAAATCTTCCTGGGGTTCTCTCTCCAAAGTCTGTAACATTCTAAACATGTCCAAGGTCAGTTCACTGTATTTCAGCTGCAAAAATAGAACACGAAATTTGCAACAGAAATTACTGTATGCTTACATCCATATTTGCTTAATAATTAAATAATTAAAGAAACATCACAAACTGTCTCAAAACAGTTGTATGCTTTAAGGTGCCAGTACCTGTATGGTATGTACTTGCAAGAAGGCATAGGTCAAAAAAGCTTATGCTGTTATCAACATTTTGAAGTACATTGTACATACTATTATACTAAACTGAACTCTCACAGAACTGGGTTAAAAGTTGACCAGCCTTAGTATAAATTTTTTACATTACCTGTTCTGAAGAGTTCCCCACTATCAGGATTTCCTGGAGTCTGAGTATAGCTGGGGTGCCCTTCTCTAGGGGAGGAGTATTTAGGGGGGTCAGTCTATGAGACAGAACAATGGGGGTACCGTCATGGTCCAAAACCCTCACTGTGCAGTCAGCCTTCAAAATAACCCAAGTTTAAATTACAACATTCAGTATCAGGCCTGGGGGCCATAAAACTCAGACAAGCTCACTTTTGATCTCAGTCTCACTTATCCACTATTTATTCCTTTGGAAAAAGTGACTGAGATAAAAAATGAGCTCGTCTAAGTCTCATGGCTCCCAATCCTGAGCTACGTGTATCTCAGTTCGAGACAAGAACATGGCTGATTTATTACATAAATAATCTGTGTTGAAAAAATCAAAATTAGATTTCTGGCATTGAACCTACGTCTTCAAACTCTCTGATTTCTGAGAGGACAGTTTTCCATTCATTCTGGTCCTCTGGCTGGTAGGTGGAAGTGTAATCATCTATCTGCTTACCAAGGTCCTACAACACATAAACATTAAAATTACTACAGTTAAAAAAGTCCCCCAAATGAACTTATAACACACCAACCATTAACTGTCTAGCTGACTTACTCTCTCTAGGTCTTTTACAAGCTTCATTTTCTTCAGCAATAAACAAACTAAAATGAACCTTGCATAAAAACGCAGCTTCTTGACCATCAGATCAGGCCTGTAATAAAATAAAATCACATCTGTCAGAATAAATTCACTTCATAATAATATCTTGCTTGCAGGCTATTTCATTTCTTCATTTCCCTTATAGATTACCCCCACCCCTCTCTTTCAATCCAAAGTCAAGAATTCTTTAAAAATGTGCCTGCATGTATATTTATTCAACTGATAATTAAGATTTTTTAAAAATTAGTTTACCTCTCCTCTTTGCTAGCCCTCGAGTAATACCCTCTCTGACGAATAGCTGAGTAGAAGTTGAAGGATTCATTCAGGTAATTAGTTTCACTGGTTCTCAAGCTACAAAACAAATCAAATGTTACTGAAGTAAGTCAAGTAACTGAACTGTGGCATTTCTTACAAATCTTCGTTACAATGACATTTCACAATGGTTTACATAAACTTTCTCAGTGCATGGACAATATTCTTTCTTTTTTATACTACAATTTGCATTTCTAAATGATTTATTATATCATGCATTGAAACGGCAAATTTCAGCAGTCTATGTATTAACTAATGCTGTTCAAACTGCTAAATAAAGAATATGGAGTACTTTTTCCAGTGGTCTGAATGACTGATTAGATAGATATATAAATTAAATTAGATAACTTATGTCTTTCATTCTACATAATGAAGTTTGCAATGATCTAGATATCTAAAATTCTAGCTTAGTTTGTTGTTAATTAATGTAGAGGTGTGTGAGTGTGCAGTTTCTCTCACAAAAACCTATGATCCTCAATGATTGAAATTGATATGAACAACTTAAATTAATGTACTTTCTCTTCTAAATGCTAAATGGTAAAACCACACTTTGAAATGACCAAAAGCCTGATGTAAACATATTCCCATTTGGGTTGTTAAGCATGTGTTTGAAATTATTCTGCATGTCGCAGTTGAACACTACTGATTACTTTCATTCAACATAAATAATTCAATATATTCTTTGATTTCAACTCTGAGGAAAATGATAGAGCTTATATACACAAAATAAACCAATAAATCATCCTAATGCCACACAAATATTATTAAAAAGGGATCTGTTACAAGCAATCTGCAGAATGTAGGTACATTGACATGTACGGTAGATGGGCAGAATCTATTAGACAACAATTTATTGAAAAGCTTCCACAGGCAAAGACAGGATTTAGACTTTCTGAGATGCATTTAACTTTGGGAAATACAATTTAGACTGACAGACATCTATTATGAAGTGTTTTTTTTTTCAAAGAGGTGTATAATATTTGAACTGTAGATACTGACTGACAAATACAACCTGCACTGCTAAGCTTAATAAAATGCTTATATCTAAGTTATATTTTGCACACAGTACCTAACTCTGAATTAATATTTGTTTCCTCATCATGAGTAGAATTGAGGATGGGTAAGTAACAAGAGGCCCAGGGGCCACAGCACTCACCTGAGCACATCAGCTAGAAAAAAACACATATCAGATCAGAACTTGAAAGTTAACTCAAGTAGAGGTGTGGGGGGGGGTTTCTCTCACAAAAACCCCCAAGGGGATCATAATTTGAACGAACTAGAATCTACATTACCTGAGGATGATTCCATACAAATATAACTAATCCTGGCTTTGAAGTACTTGAAAAGAAGATTTAAAAAGGTTTCCCTACATATTTCTATGTAAAACTTTGATCGGCCATTTTGGCCCCGCCCTACGCCCGGGGGTCATGACTTGAACAAACTTGAATCTACACTACCTGAGGATGATTCCATATGAGTTTCATCTTTCCTGGCCCAGTGGTTCTTGAGAAGAAGATTTTTTAAAAATGCCAATAATTTTTCTCTAATTCATGAGTATCTCCCCTTGGAAAAGGGCGTGGCCCTTCAATTGAACAAACTTGAATCCCCTTCACCCAAGTATACTTTGTGCCAAGTTTGGTTGAATTTGGCCCTGTGGTTCTTTATAATAATATTAAATTGTTAAAAGTTTACGACAACGACAACGCCAATGACAACAACGACAACGACAGACAACGGACAAATTTTGATCAGAAAAGCTCACTTGAGCCTTCGGCTCAGGTGAGCTAAAAATACATCTGATTTGAAAATTGTAGACTTGCAATCATTTTATCATTACATCCCTAAAAGCAAGCATGGCATTTAATAATACAGCCTAGTGATACCAGAATTAATTGTAATATTGACTATATCACTGAGCTACTAGTGAATATTGATTTACTGTACATGTATTAGAGTAAATACCCTTAATCAACACAAATATAGGACTCACACACAAGCATTCCATAAATTCCCTTGATACTTCGTAAAAGGTTGCAAAATTTCTATATATCTGAATAGTTTTTGTTGAACCCCTCTCGGATCGATAGATTAAAAGTGAAATTTCTGTTTTCATTACACAATATCAAATGATAATAAAAATATATGTACCAATCCATCATGATAAGCATAAGATTTGAAAGTCAATATGTTACACATAAAATACACAGAAATATTACGAAGCTCTCTTGGGAGCACCTCATAGATGCCTCTTTGTAACTGTGTAAGTGTGTAAAATACTTTTGCTGGACACTTAAGTTTACTTACTAGTAATGGTAGTAGAGTTGACCTATTTTGGATGCTACTTCTCCTATCTGCCATCTCTTTAAGCCATATTTGGTATCCAAAATTTGTCTGCAATTAGATTGTACAAAACCATTGCAATCATTATTTGAAAAGAAACACTAACTTTTTTTCTAAAAGGATATATTTATGTCCCCAGATCGAAAGACCCTGGGGTATGTTATTTTTGTCCTATCTGTCTATTTGTCTGTCTGTTGTCAACTTTAACCTAACCAATAACTATTGCGCTGTCAAGGGTAAGGCTTTAATATTTGACATGAGTGTTCATTATGACAAGGCCTTTCCATTGGTACAGAAATTTTTCATCATGTCACCTCAAATGTGACCTTTGACCTACATTTGAAAAACTCCAGAATTGTGTTACAATCAGGAACATAAGTGTTTCAAAAACACATCTTTTTTTAAAGTGTTTGACAACTAATGGTAAAAGTAAAGATGGCAATAATTTTGTTTTCACACTTATGGACACCTCTGTTTTGGTTTTCAGTTGCCCAACACTGATTTTACTAGTACTGGTTTGTACCTTTGACAAGAGATGGTTGAGGAAAAAAAGCATTAAATGAACCCCCAGTCTAATAAAATGCTATATCCTCCCTGGATTCAACATTGAACAACTTACTTCTTTTTTTATAAAGTCTGCAACCATAGAGGCTTGAACATTATAGCTTTCCCCACATATAAATTTTGATTGAATGAAGCATAAAAAAGGTAACTTGTCAAGAGAAAATAAGAGCTGTGTATAAAACACTTATGCCCCCTCCCTCAAATAACTGGAATTATTCTAAGTCCAAGAGGCATAACTCTGTCTTTAATGATAAATCTGTATACCAAATTTCATTTCAAGATGTGAAACCTCTGGGAAGAAAATGAACGGAAACTGCAAATTATTGAAATTTTTCTAAGTCCAAGGGGCATAACTCTGACTAACATGATCCGATCGTACCCAAAACAAAATTTAATCTAGATATTCTTAAATTGAATCTGTATACCAAATTCCATAACAATATGTGCAACCTCTGCGAAGAAAATGAATGAAACTAATGGTGGTAAGACACACAGACCGACCGACAGACAGCAGCAAAACAATATGTCCTCCCTTCTTTGAAAGGGGGGGGGGGGATAAAAATCAATGCACTGTGATTAAAAATTCATGCATGACCTTGACATAAGTTGACTGTCATAACATGCAACAGGGATTGACATTAACGGTTGTCCGATTGCCCGGAACAAGTAAATTCTCAGTTCGGGCAAGTGAAACTATCAATGTACTTGTCCGATCGGGCAAGTGGATATTTCTGACAGAAACATTTTTTTTAATCTCACATAAGTTTATAAACAACACAATAAATCAAACACTTGATTTCCGCCAAAAACGGGACATTGTTATTGCATTCGGAATCCCTCGGTAGCGTTTCTGGATCTTACCTTTATTCAGAAATCGGGTTCGTTATTCTGTTTTCTTTTGTAGTTTAAAAAAATACAATTATCTGTCTGACAACTTACATTACAGTCTTATTATGAAAGAGAGATTACAGAATACTTTCTCTAACCAATTAAGGAATTATATGAAGAACACCAATTATTCACGGTGCATGATGTATTCTTCCTTCTGGCTTCACCTCAATTTTTTATAGGAAAAATTAGAATTTCAAACAAAAATCGTAAGAAAATAATATTCCTGCATACTCTGTGTTTTCAGGATAGTTACATGTAAATGACAGGAAAGTGTTTTATATACATGTACATTTACAAAATTAATATAGCATCACCATCATATCAACATTTTTTTCTGGCAGTAATAACTTCAAAACAGAGATTAATTTGTCAACTTTTATAATTACAACAAATTAAAGTACAATAACTGTTTTTTTTTTTCTTAAAAATTTTGGGCAACCAAATTTTGCATTCGGACAAGTCAAAATTGTAGTTCACTTGCCCGAAGGACAAGTGGAAATAAAAGTTAATGTCTACCCCTGTGCAAGTACGTATTGAACTTACTCCTTTCATTGATGAATATGAAATAACTCTCTAACATAATATTAGTTTAAGACTGATGTCAAAGTAGTGGATAGTACTGATTACCTATGTTGCTGCTGAAATTTCCAGAGCTTTGTGTAAACATCAAAAGTTCTGCCAAAATAGGACTGCCACTGTTTGTGTCCATACTGAGGGAGGTCCCTGCAGAAAAAATAAGTTTTTGTTACAAACAAAAATATCCAAGATTATAGAGGTCACCTTGACAGGGGATTGATATCAGTTGCCTCATTGCTCAGGGCAAGTAAATTCTCAGTTCAGGCAAGTAAAACTACTGTACACATAGTAAATTTAGCGATGTATTCTATTTAACGATTTTGGTGGAAAGCAGAGTCTGCTAAATCAAGTACAAAGCTAAATGTCCAGTTTATCATACACTTTAATTAAATATTTCTAGTACGTGTACGTTCAGATAGTGCTAAATCAAACCTATGCTAACCTGTTAAAAAAATATTTTATGTCAAATATAGTATAGCCAAATATAATACATTTACAGTTTATATTCAATGTATTTGTTTGTTTGGCAAGTCAATATTTATGAAAGAAACACACTTACTAGTTTGTAAAGGAAATATCTTAAACATTTGATTTCTACCAGGACTGTGATAAAGTCTTTCTCTGTAGCTTTTATAGAGAGGTAATTCCATATCAACATTCATTCAACATGTTCAATGATCAAAATTGTAAGAAATAAATTCTGCTTTTTTTTCAGTTAAACCAAAATACCCTCTCAATCCAGGGATTTTCCATATCGAACTGGGATCCCAGGCCCTTGGAATTGGGATTTTATGGCTATTTATAAAAAAAATGAGAGTTTTTTATAGGCTACTGTAAGTCTAAATTTCAAGAAGTGAGTCAGAATAAAGTTTATTACCAAAACAAAAAGATTCTGTTCTTTTTAGTGATAAAAGTTATCATTTACTTACAGTTTGCAATGGATCTATTCCAGGACTTGTATTGGTTATACCGTTAAATTTTAAATGTAAATTATTAAGGAGAAAATTACGTGGAAAAAATGGAGGGTTTTGAAATTTGGAATTGGATCTAAATTCAGCCTAAGAGGGGGAAGTGGAAAGTCCCTGCAATTTGATGATATTTCTGAACATTCTTAAATAAAATAACTATAATCATGAAAATTTAGTAGTTTATTGTTCTGAAATGAGCTTGAAATAATGAAAAGAACAGGGTTTGACATTAAGCTTTTGGAATACTAGACCACTTGGGCTACTCTGGCAAATTTTTAATAGCCCTGAACCTTTAACCACTAGCCCTGACCAAACTTGAGAAAAAATATTTAAAGCACGAAATAACTCTTTTTTATAATCTGTTTAATTGTATTGGTTTATCTTTACCAATGTAAATAATATTTTAATAACAAAATTTTCCCGGACACGTCAACCTCGAAACTAGGTCATATACATGCGGCTTGTCGTGTTTAGTCCTAACTTAACTTAATCAACTTGTATACAATATTATTAATATGAAATCATTAAAATTGTTCAGAGAATTTAATTATAGTAAAATTAATGTTATTAACATATAATTTTATTGCCATTTACACGGTTTACTAATGTCGTAAACGTGAATCTTTCAATCAGCAATCCTAGGATGACTCCACTTTGCTCCATTCAAACCTCCGATGTGATAGGTGGAGGGATACGCAACAGGTCGATAAATTTCTCTGCTGGAAACAGCCTTGTCACTCATTTCATATTTCGCCCTGCCTCAAGTTCCTCGAAAAGGTTTCTTTTAAATATTTGTCTAATTTTTCTTTGTATTTTGCTCCATATGTTAAGTAGTCTTTGAAAGCAAGAACATAGTGCTGGGCATGCCTAACTCGTATTTCGAAAGTATAACATTTGAATGAAATTCAAATAAAATCACATGACTGAAACAGCAAGATGGTAGAACACCTTTGACGTCCGAGGGTAGTGTGTGAGGAACAAGCCATCTGAGGAGCTCCGAGTGTGTATCTTTCGACAATGACAATCGTAAATACTCAGCCATTTCCACAATCCATAAATAGCTTATTGTTTCTCTTTAGGAAAATGGCTGAGTAGTAACAAATGCCCACAATGACTGCTGTTATTAATACTATATGAATAATAGTGCTTCAGTTATGCTGTCTGTACTCTGTATGTATTTTTCTTCCTACTACGCAGTTAGAAACATTTTGATTTTATCTTTCATTGAAAATAAATTTGTTTTAAAATATATAATAAGTTTCTTTATTTTCTTACACCACCAGTCGGTCTAGTACATAGGCATTTTACCTGACCTGACCCATGTTTTACTAGACAGTGAGTAGACTTAGTGCCTTAATGTCAAACCCTAAAAGAAATAAGGTCAGAATTCTTGTATAAATGCTGAACAATGAGAAATAATCAGGACTGTAATACTTTCAATGTTCTCACTCATTGAAATATCTATTTTGAGTACTTTTACAATTGCCTCCAAAATAGATTCATCTTCAAAATATTGTCTCATTTGAAAAGAAAGATGCATTTATGAGGGATTAAATTTGAAGCCAAAGTCCAGATTATGACTGGAATTCAGACTCCAAACTTTAGGGGGTTCAAGTTGAAAAGGTTAAAGGTCAGTTGAATAACAAGTTTATGGAACCAATAAACTCATTAAAGCTATTTACTGGGAGTGCCTCTATATTAAGTGCCTGTCTCAGAGAAAACCATGCAAAATGGTCCAGAGGCAAGTTTCTCTGATAGCCTTCAAACTTTGTGAGCCAAATCTACCATGCATGAATGAAACTCAAACAAATTTTTATCGGGCTGATCAAACTCATATAAGTTTTATGGCCTGTTACTAAAAATAGCTCATATGCAACAAAATTAGAGGTAATTTTTTAAACATTTTAG
Source organism: Saccostrea cuccullata (assembly GCF_032062105.1). Classification (NCBI taxonomy): domain Eukaryota; kingdom Metazoa; phylum Mollusca; class Bivalvia; order Ostreida; family Ostreidae; genus Saccostrea; species Saccostrea cuccullata. The sequence goes on from NW_026930272.1 coordinate 121,368, forward strand.
TCATATTTTGAGGAGAAATAAAATTGCAATTTTACAAGCTAATTAGATATTCTTTTTTGTAGTAAAAGGATGAAGGTTAGTTCTTCACAAATGCATAGTCAAAATGATTTACATCCATTTTGTTTTAGTGCAAAAAGGTCATGAAATTGGCACTTTTCCAATTTTTGGAAAAAGTGACAATTTTAGGTAGAATTGATATTGCTGTAACAACCAGTGAGGGTATTTGAATCCAATAAATGTTGTTGCTTATTGTTAAGGATGCTTATGTTAACAAAATGTGAAAAAACTGTCGTTGGCAAATATATATTTTAGAAAATATTGAAAGTCAAAGTTTGTTAAATTTTCAAATCAAAAATTTTAAGAATACAGTAAACTTCTCCAAAAATGAAAAAAAAAAATTCTGGATTTTTTTTTATCAGTATTTCAGAATTTAGACACACATAGCCACAATTCAATAAATAATGACTGAATCCCAAAAAAAAAACATCATGTAAAGGGAGGGGGGATTTATGAATTCCTTATAAACCATTACATGGATAATGTAAAAGCCTTAAATTTAATTACCTTTTATACACATTTGCTAGATAGTTACAAAAGTGAACACATCATTCATCATACTAGTCATTCGATCAACATATTCATTTGAGTTTTAAGGGGACGACCATTTGATTCTGGGGGGGGGGGGGGGGGCTGGCAGATTTTAGAAATAAATAATCTGTCCTTGACAATGTTGAAAAATAAATAATCTGTCCTCCACTGCAAAGAAAATAAATAATCTGACATTGACTGATGATATTCAAATATTGTGAGAAATACCTTTTTTATTTCAGTGTAATTTAACCTCGCCATCTTCAATTCACCTATTTCTTTTGGCTCGCTTCGCTCGCCATTTTAGAACCAAATAATATTAATAAAATGAGATAAAAAAAACATCCTTGTGCACGTAACACAATGGCCAAATGCATCAATCCAATTAGCAATCTTTTTATATAAATGTGAGAAGAAAGAAGATGAATGTATGACCATGATGACCACTACCACAAGCATCATTGATAAGACAATACTTGCGGTACAGACTGGATACTAGTAGTCAGTTAACCTACACGACAATGTGCACTCAGTTGGTGTGATGAATCACTTAAATACAAGCCAATTCTTATGCACGGCAAAAATTAATTTTCTTGTAAAGAAATTATACCTACACTGTAACAATGTTAATATAGCCCAATTTTTTTTTATTTTTTAAGAATCACTGACGAATTAAAGGGGGACGTAGGGGGGGGGGGGCGCATGCCCCCCCCCTCCCCCTTAAAATTGTCAAAGTATGATAATAATGATATTAATAATGCCATACTTTGGTACAATACCACTATTTTTGTGCCTAGTTTTACTCTTAAAATACACGAAAACCCAGGAGTTTCCGGGGGCTTTGCCCCCTGGACCCCCTTCAATCAAATAAATATGACATCACTAGCATTAATAATGTCATACTTTGGTACATAACTAACAAATACCACTACTTTTGTGCCTAGTTTTACTCTTAGAATACACAAAACACCAGTAGCTTTCGGGGGCTTCGTCCCCTGGGCCCCCACAAAGGGCTTCGTCCTGGACCCACTAGGGTCCTTTTGGCGGTCCCAAGACCCCCTGTCTATACAGTTATCCATCCCCCACCCCCCAATCACAAATCCTGTATCCGTCATGATAATCACTTGAAGGTATCAATTTATCAAGGTACCTTAAGACAAAGAAGAAAATAAATAATCTGTCCTTGATACTCTTGAAAATAAATTATCTTCCCTTGACTGGCATGAAAATAAATAATTTGTCTCAACAAAATTTGCCAACCCCCCCCCCCCCCCTTCAGAATCAAATTGTCATCCCTTAAGAGGAACAATTTCTACAAATTTCAAATTTCATCGATACAAACATTGAGATATATTTCAGACAACTGCTTTTTTTATGGAGGAGGTGCAATGACTTGATTTTTTTTTGACGAATGAAACAATACGTACACTCTCTTCTTTGTGAGCTATTCAACTCAACTTGAATTCGTCTACAATTAAACACAATCTGGACAATTTACTGTTCTCTCACATTCTTCCAGGGACGTAGCAACAAGGGTGGGGGGGGGGCACGAAATAGGATTTTCGACTTTGATGAATATAATTTTCGATTTTTTTTCCCTTGTCAACTTTTTCAGGTAAGTGAAAAAAATTTCTCTGGTTAGCCCCCCTACTTTCAAAAACGATGCTAAGTGCCTGTCTTCATACTTTGAAATGAAATATTATTGTAAATTTCAAGGGCAAAGGTATTTACATGTATCATAATTAATTGTCCCCCGCTTAAGGTCATACGCAACATAGTTTGAACATTATTAGGTTCTTCCCTGGAGTTGAAGAGTTCCACTAAATGAAGGACCTGTGTGCAATGCTTTACATGTCTACATACAAATTTATACACCTCTTCTAAAACAAATTTGATGGGAAAAAAATCTAGAATTTATATTTTGTAATTTTTGTATATTTTTCTTTGAATAAAGCTAAAATTTTCATAATTTGATATCTTCCCAAAAACCCTGGTAATGCATGTTGATTTTTTGCCTGTGAACATCTGATGTCAATATAATCTTTAATTAAGAATATCTTGAAAAGTTATCAGTAGATAAATTACGTTGCGAATGTCCTTAAAAAGTGGAGGATATTAATTTGGGTCTGTCTGTCTGTCCGTCTAGCTGTCTGTCTGTCTGTAACGCCTTTGTTTCCACACAATATCTCGAGAACCCTTTTAACTTTTTACAATTAAATTTTACAGAACAACTCCCTGTGGCCGAAGCAATTACCCTATTGATTTTGAAGTCAAACGTTCGAAGTTCATGGTTGTAAATTTATACATATTGTCTGTGTGTAACACTATCCTTTTCGGGCGATATTTCAAGAAGATTTTGAGCTTTTGCAAAACTCCCTAGGACCTCTCTCACCCTTCTCAAAGTCCCCCCCCCCCCCGTTTGTTTTATTAGTATTTATTGTATTACATGTCGCTATTTTCAGCAGAGGGGCATGAGGAGACTTATAACGTATAAAACAGGTTCTCGGCGAGTTTTATATTCTTATTACATCTATTAGAACTGTTTATTAAAAGTTAAATTAGACACCATGCATTGTATAAAATTATGACAATTATCGAATGTGAATATAAACATGTATGTGACTTCATCTTTGCATATAATTATCGCCAGGTAAAAGCGGTTCCAATGTGTAGTGATACGTTTCTCGCTTCTCATGTGAGAGGTCCCGGGTTCGAATCCCGGACGATCCATTTTTTTCCGATTTTTTTTATTTTTTACTAAATGATAGTTTTCAGCATGTAAAATGAAAAATTTATGAGGTATGGCTTGTACAAACTCATAAAATCATCATTACAGTGTGATAATTATTCCACATAAAAAGAATCTTCTATACACATAAAAAGAATAAGCAATCAAATCTTTATAAATATCCATATTGGCATATTTTATTTGCTTCAGTATACATTATATACTAATCCGAGATTTCCCGCACAAGTCACAGGCGCGTAGCATCGTTTTTGAAAGGGGGGGGGGGGGCAGCCAGAGAAATTTTTTTTACTTACCTGAAAAAGTTGACAAGCAAAAAAAAAAGGAAAAAGTTTGCCCGAAGTCGAAAAAATCCATACTACATTTGCAGTTCATTGTTTAGAATCAGAGGAATCTCGGATTACATGTATACATTTGATAATTCTACAAATTCAGTTAAGGGGATCCATCTCATTTGCAGTTCATCATTAAAAGTGAGGGGGCCAACCACGCTTTCAATTGACATTTCCTATAGTATGAGTAAGGTTGGGAAAAAAAGTGGGGGGGGGGGGGGGCAGGGCCCCCCCCCCGTTGCTACGCCCTTGAGTCATAATATAAAAGCGGGGTTTAGAATCAGAGGAATCTCGGATTACATGTATACATTTGATAATTCTACAAATTCAGTTAAGGGGATCCGTCTCCCCACCCCCTCCCCTCGAACTGCGCATTGTTTACATTTGCCCTTACGGAAGACATATAAATTCTCTGAATTAGCTTGTTTCAACTTTACGGTGTCCCAGGCTTGACAAAAAAGACTTAATACACTCTGAGAACTTCAAACATGCTAGACGTTTTTCAGTGCTTCTGTCACAATCAACTACACGAGATATTCCTCTGTTTCATGACACGGAATCTAGGAAAATTTATAAAAATCACATTCTTGTGAATTTTTACTCATTTTGTTTGCATTAAATTGTGAGTTTTTCCATAGAAAGTTGACTGCTTTTATGTGTCATTATTAATTTCCCCAAAGACATTTTACAGTGCAATTATTTACCTTTAAAAAAGGAGAGTTGCGCAAGGGGACCTAACTCTGACTAGGCAAATGCAAAAAAAATCTAACTATTAATATTAGAATTAAAGGCATTTAAATGAAAAAAGATTTCTTTTCTATTAATGAACAATTTCTAAAAATTTAGTATGTCATGAAAATACCATTTAATCATTTATGTAACATTTTTTAGCATAAAATGGCATGTTTTAATTTAAGATTAATATTGAAAAATTCACCCGTAATTGGAATTTTTTTCTGTGGTGCAGAGTTGTTTGCCAACGACAATTTTTTAATATGTTTTTCTTCTATATTGAATAAATTGAAAACAGTATAATTCAAATAAAAAAATCATCCTCGCTTCAAGATACGATTAACCAAACTTTGAAAAAAAAGCCTTGATTGCTAAAATCTAGATTCTTTGTATATTCCCTGATATAATGTGGCTAAATACAAAATATATATGTAAATTTTTTTTAATGAATATAATTAACTACTATTGCACTTTCATAACATATGCAACATTGAAATAAAAATTATAGCAAATATGTTTAAAAGACGCACTTAAAATGCATCATTTTCAATGAATGTCAATGCTCGTTTTACACTTTTTTATAGGAAAACAAATAATCCCCGTTACTAAAAATAGAAACAACTTACGACAAAATGTAAATCATATTTTAGGTCATTTGGACCAAATCTTTATTTGTATGGGTCACTTTTCAATTTACTACGATAATGCATCTGGACAATTTTTTTCAATTTGCATGGTTTTCTCTGAGACAGGCACTTAATCTAATTAATAAGTAAAACTATTTTCTTTCCTGTATTGTCCTTAAAGAATAAATACGAATATTGACGTTATTACTTGTGAAAGAAAACATAAAGTTTCAAATGCAACTCATACAATTTGACAATTTAATTTCACTATTTAAAAAACCAAAAAGACAGAGAGAATTCGAGTTCAATATGGGAAATCTAGCTGCAGGTCATTATCATAATTTATTTGCATTAAATTTCCAGAGAACTAGTTACAAATGTACAAACCTTAACCCATTGAATAATTGCTTTGATTTTTCCAGTAGATGACAGAATTCATTCACAATTTTCTTTTCGTTTTCATCCAAAACTGGAAGGCTCACATCACTTGTCGACATTTTGTTGTGGTAGCATCGCCAGCACTCTCCAATCCAAAAAGAAAGTAAACGATGTACGAAAAAGAACAACACAGCGTTATACAAGAACTCAACATTTGATTAAAGATAAAATAAATATAATTTAATATTTCTAAACCCCTGACTATTTAATTTTGGACTAACGAAAATTGTGAAATGAAAGTCGATTTTATTTGGAGAGTATATAAATCCAGGTTATTTGTGCGCTTGAATGAAAACGAGCATGGTTTTAGTCTCGTTCAACCAGACCCTCGGCTGTCTCCGTAAATCTCCGACCACCCAGAGGGTCTGGTAAAGATACGTAATATCGTTTGTAACGCCAAAACGAGGCTTACCAAAATTCTGGTAAAGTTTTTGATTGGCTGAAAAGAACACACCTCCATAATTTAAACAAATACATGGTAAATCGACAGAAAAATAACTTAAAGTATTAAAAGTTAAATGTCTAAAGGTTAAAGCAGAAAAAGAGGAATAATTTTATTGTTTACGGTAATGTCAACGGGTTAAAGGTAAGTGTGCTTTATAAAATGTCTTGCATTTTTTTTTTATTTCCGGAAGTTAAAGTGAAAGTAGTGCAGCTACCTGCGGAATACATGTTTCTTCGATTGATGTTGTAATTACTCGTTTTATGTCCAAAATTAAAGATCAGTTTATCAATATAAACTCACAATCTAACAGAAGAAACATGTTAAAGATTCGTTTCAAAAAAAGGTCATCAAAACATAAACAAGATAGCGCCCTCTGACGGTAACAAACGCTTATGTGACTCTTTACCAGACTCTCTGCTGGTCGGAGTTTACGGAGACAGCCGAGCGTCTGGTTGAACGAGACTAGCATGGTTTGCAAGTTCGCAATGGATTGTAATTTATTTCCTAAAATGTTCAACAGATTTATTGTACAGAAGAAAGAACCCTGATGAACACAGAAACCGAGGAAAAAAGCCCAAATCATATTCATGCCGGTAATTTATCATTTTTTTTAAATCAGAGACCAAAAAAAAAAAAAAAAAGGGCATGTGCACATGTTTAAAAATTGAACTGTTAAAGTATTTTTGAGCTGGTGGTAAATTATATCCAATTGTCAATTATCCAGAAAGACTGTTTTTTAAAAAGTATTTTATGTAAAGTAGTTCCTGGGCAGAGAATATATTGTAGATGGATATCGTATATGAAGTTTATTTTACATTGATGGGACAGGATTTTCTGAGAATTTCTTGAGTGCAAAGCATTATAATCCAAGATTCCTCTAAATCTTACCCCTGCTTTTTATATTGGGACATGTACAGGGGAGAGTCAGAGTGGAGGCCATATTGAAAAGTGGGAATTCAACGACACTTGAGCTGGTGTCGCGACTCTGCCTACCTTTTACAACTTTATTTTGCGGATCTAACTTCCAAGAGGCCTAGAAAAAAAATATGTTTGTTTCCGCTTTCCCGACCAACCCTAATTTATAGTGCCGACCCCCAAATTTTTTTAATGCTTTTGTCAATTGAAGTGCAAGATTTCAACCAGGGAATTCACCGTATACAACGGGTAACGCGGGGGAGTCGCTAAAAAGTATGGGGGAGTCGTTTTCAACGTATGGGGGAGTCGATTTTCACCGCTTCGGAGTCAGAAGTGATGTGGGTCACGTCTTTTTTCGGTATATGTAAGATGTATTTACAAAAAACAACTAGCCCACGGAAGGTAGCAATAGTTAAGCTTTCTGTTGGTCATTTGTCCGGCTAGCATATACGTCTAGTTTTCTCAAACACTTCGAAACTATTCGACAGATTTCATATTTACGTTGATCGAGTGGTTAAAACATGCATAGTTTGCACAATCTACGACTTGTTTAGGGATTATAACAGTTAAAACAGCAAAAGCAAACGTTAATCTTTCAAATGCAACAATTGAAATTTGGCTAGACTTTATAAAAATTAATAATTAAGACATTTTCTGTTCAGAAAGTAATGGTTACGTAGGGGGGAGTCGTTTCTGGAAAAACACAACGCATAGGGGAGTCGCAAAATTGAATTGTACTATTATTTTAAATTTGTTTTCTTTTGCTAAATGCTTCCATACATAACTATTTTGATAACTTTATAATTTTAGTAAAATGCAATTTGAATAAAGATCAATATAAGCAATATGTACATGTAAAAATAAAAACATGTAATTATCTTTTCTTATTGTTAAGTGTATGAGTATTTACCAGTACCTCATATACATTACTACATGTACATTTGATATGGTTTCTGCACGGATGAGCATGAAGTGGCATATTCCAAAATTTACAGCATTTTAAATTAAATACCGTTAGGCAGTTAATGTCTGTACGTCCGTCCGTCTGTCTGTTAAGCTTTGGGATACCCATCTCTTATCCGCAACTCCCCTTATACCACTGAGTGAAATTTAATGAAACTTTCACAGAAACTTTACTACATATTGCCATTGTGCATTGTGGCGGATTTAAGGGGGCGCACCCGGCGTGTCAAAATAAAATTGTCAAAGTTAGCGTAAATCATAGTTTAGTCTAGTAAATGTAAAAATTGTCTACTCCGTAGACTTCATTTTTACCCTACAAAATCTCTAGAATCCAGGAGCTTCCGGGGGCTTCGCCCCCTGGGTCCCCAGCTAACTTCATTTCCTGTATCAGCCCCTAGTGACCTCCTATTTTACTTTTTGATCCGACACATATTTTGGGTTTCCCGGCCACAGCAAAACATGGACTTTGCCATTATGGCATGGGAGCCGGGGGTATCATTTAGTGAGCTCATTCCTCACAGTACCTCTACCCAGATAGCAAGCTTATGTTGGCCCAATGTTGGGCCACTGTTGTAAGTTACGTTGGTCCAATGTCGGAAAATGATGTTGGGCCAATGTAATTTTGCTCATCGGCGCAACGTTGCGCCGACATGTTGGCGCAACGTTGGCCCAATGTCATAGAACGATAATTCTGACGTTGGTCCACTGTTGTCAGTTATGTTGGCCCAATGTCGGAAAATTTATATTGGGCCAATGTAATTTTGCTCATCGGCGCAACGTTGCACCGACATGTTGGCGCTATGTTGGCCCAATGTCACACAAAATTTACAATTCTGATGTTGGCCCAATGTAGGCCCAACGTATTTGTGCATCTACATGTAGGCGTTACATTGGCCCAATGTCAAACAATGATAATTCTTATGTTGGCCCAATGTTGTCCCAACATATTTGTGCACAAGGATATTTAGAAATCTATGGAATTCCATGGAAATATAAGAAATTCCAGGAATATACAATGAAAACTGAAATAATGATAACATCACAATTTATCATAGATAAAATCTATATTTCAAAATTAAAAAATCGTTTCTTTTACAATGTGTTTTGAAACAAATATTACATATACACTTATAGATGTACAATGTAAGCACATTTTTTCAAAGTATTCTGACTGATCGACATTTCTTTGTAATAAAACAAACTATTTCTTTTTTTTAAAATATGACATTTGACTTAATGACATTGGGAGAGGTCATTGCAGTTACAATGAACTTCCAGTTGCCCATGTACATTTACTGTTAGTGTACAAAGTTAATGAATAGACTAGAGTGACAAACATAATTATGTATTAAGTACAAAATATCCACTACACAACTATATTAATAAAAAAGATTCCATAAAATCAGCACATGCTATTTTCACCGAATATGCCAAAGATCCTAATTAAGTTAGATCAAACGTTTCTCAAGTGTCTGCTTGAATCACTTCCTCACTGATATCCCATGAAATTCACAATAATAAATAAATAAAAGATGGCGTTATGTTAGAGGGTAGCCAAATAAATGGTCATGTCATGAACGGATTCACTTTAAGTAGGAAGGTTCAGAAAGTTCAATGTTGATCATTTCCATAGACACTTCAAACTTTGCTGGCTCAATTTCTGAAAGAAAAGATGACCATTAGGATGTATGATAATTAATTAAATATCTATCGCATATATAAACAAAAATAAATGACAAATAATAAAGTAAGGCTCTACAAGACTGTACGTAAAGACAATTGGTTATTTCAACCTGACGGTTCAGTATAGTGTAGAATAGAAATTCACTATCTTGCAGTGTTTTTATTTAGGCAAAATTAGGCAAGGGTTCTGGGGGCTGCCTAGTGGGGACTAGGGGGCGAATCCCTCGGAAGCTCCTGGATTCTAGAGATTTTGTAGGGTAAAAATGAGGTCTACTAATTAGACATAATTACATTTTCTAGACGAAACTGATTTACGCTAACTTTGACAATTTTAGGGGGGGAGGGGCGCCAGGTGCAACTGCGCCCCCCTTAAATCCGCCACTGTTTAGATTACCTGTCAGAATCCATTGTTATGTATTTTTAGGATAAGGAAATTAAGAATACAAACCTCTTGTTTACTTTAGTAGATGCAATATTTTTTTTTTTAAGTTTTATGCTGAAAGATGCAAGTTAATAAAAACAATGTTAGGTTATTTGTGTTACTTAAATTAAAAAAAATTGAGCTGATTCTCACCATTTTTACAAGCTGACTATTCGCCGGCGCTGTGGGAATCGTCTCGAGCAAAGTCCACTGCATGCAACTATTAAATAATCAAAATAAGTGCTGACAATGATCTTGAACATGCATTTAAAAATAAATATATATTATTACATTGTACAACATACTCTGTAAATGTTGAAGAGAGGAACACTAAAATTCCTGAATCGATCCCAAACGAGGAAATTCGGGTTGAAGTCCATCTTTATGAGAGATGTTTAGAAGTCTTAAATTATTATAACAAAATTGAAATAGCGCTTGCTCAAACGATTTCACTGCCAGGCGTTTTATGTGTAGTGTCCTGACTAAGGAACAGTAGCAGAAGCAATTATTCATTCTGAATCATTCAAGGACAAATGTTAAAATATTTTGTACATTGTACCTACCGCAGTACCGGATCGTAAAATGTCTTCATCTTCTGTCAAATAGAAATTCCATCCAAAGCTAGTCATGATTCTCCTTTTCGCGACACTCTTTTCCGAACTTTCCTTCTGTACAACATCAACATGTAACCCACCAAAAATTTAAATTTCGGCGCGGTGTGTTGTTTAAATTAATTGCTTATCGAGCCCGACTTCGATCCCGAAGTATAATTGTACTATTAGTCGACAGTTTTAGAGAAAATTCTAAGTTAGATTCCATAGTTTTGAAAATCTACGTAAGGGTTAAATAATTAAAAATGATTAAATAAACAAAGAAATAAAAAATAAAATAAATAAATATTTTTTAAACGTTTCAATTTTAGTTTACATAGCAACATGGTTCAACATGTCGGGCCAACATTACAAAGATGTCCATACTTCAACATTAAAAATAACAATGTTCAGGCACGTAGCAACGGGGGGGGGGGGGGGGTCTTTAGTGAAATAAAGGAAAAATAGCAAAAAAATTGGAAGTGAAATGAAGTTGGCCTTGAAAAAAGTTGGTCACCACCACCCCCATCCTTTTGCTTGTCAAAATTTTTAGGCAAGTAAAAAAAAAGTCTATGGTTGCCCCCCCCCCCCCCCCCCCCTTGAGAACGATGCTACGGGCCTGATGTTGGCCCGACGTTGGAACAATGTCAGTGCACCAACTGTTGTAATAACAATGTCGGACCGATGTTGGTACAATGTCAATGCACCAACTGTTGTAATTACAATGTCGGACCGATGTTGGTATAATGTCAATGCACCAACTGTTGTAATTACAATGTCGGACCGATGTTGGCCCAATATCGTTCTGCCAACCGCGATATGTAGCCGATCTACCAACCATATGCCAACATTGGCCCAACGTCAGCTTGCTATCTGGGTAGTTTTCTTGGTGAATTTTTATAGCTCTTACTAAAATTAGAACTTCAGAAACAGGCACGTATGAAAGGTCTTCCAACGTTTCCATGCAGAATAGTAAAATCACAGTTATATTTGCAAATGTGTTAATAAATTTTGGTTGAGAAACTCTGTTGTTACATGAATCTTCTTCCAACCTTTTTTTTTGCTTGTCAAAATTTATCAGATAATTTGTTTATAATTCTTTTTTTCATACTTATGAAAAGTTGTTATTGTAAGAAAAACTATAACTAAAAAAAGCCTTTCTACTGTTTTCCTGAGCAGTCAAATAAATCGCTGCTTGACAGTGGACTGAGATGTTGGACCTGTCGATGAGCTATGGCACCGCTTACTTCACAGTGTGGGCGAGATCACTGTCAGAACTTGATGGAATTGACCAAGTTTAAACTGCAGTGCTCGTGAAAAAAAAATCATCATGATAATATCATAATAAACAATATAACGATTCATTAATGGATTGTTCTCGGACAAAAATGCTTTTTGTCGACCCCTCAAATAAACTTTTTGCCTTCGGACTAACAACCTCGAGCAAATAGTTTGGTTCTTCGGTCCGAAAAAAACGCATGTTGCCTTCGAACTCTGTCTATGAATATATACATGTAGTACTGACAGTGTAAACCCCAGATAATCCCAAATATTCTCATTTAAGATACATAGTTTGTGCCTGAAGATGTGTTTATATGATAAATGAAAAATAAAAATAAATAATTTATATGTTGACCAAATTGAAAGCATATACCATTTTAAAAATTTCTAACCCCCCCCCCCCCCCCCCCCCCCCCCCCCCAAGAAAAAAAGAAGTCAAGGGGCGGGAATGACGCACCAGAGATTTCCACTTTTCTAATAAAAAGAAATGGTTAATATCATTATGAAGAAATTTTCCATATTATAAATCTGGTTGTTCTTTTTTATGGAGAGACTGCCATTGTTGAAAGTGAGGGTTCGTGATCTTTTTGAATTTTTGTAATGTGTAAGAAAATTACATCCTGAGCTAGGGAAGGATCTTGTCCCCATGCAACTGTGCTCCGAAGATATATAATCCAATTGTATATGTATTCTTAAACTAAAAACAACACCAGATTAGGTCATGCATTTCACTTTATTTTGCGACTCCCCTATGCGTTGTGTTTTTCCAGAAACGACTCCCCCCTACGTAACCATTACTTTCTGAACAGAAAATGTCTTAATTATTAATTTTTATAAAGTCTAGCCAAATTTCAATTGTTGCATTTGAAAGATTAACGTTTGCTTTTGCTGTTTTAACTGTTATAATCCCTAAACAAGTCGTAGATTGTGCAAACTATGCATGTTTTAAACACTCGATCAACGTAAATATGAAATCTGTCGAATAGTTTCGAAGTGTTTGAGAAAACTAGACGTATATGCTAGCCGGACAAATGACCAACAGAAAGCTTAACTATTGCTACCTTCCGTGGGCTAGTTGTTTTTTGTAAATACATCTTACATATACCGAAAAAAGACGTGACCCACATCACTTCTGATTCCGAAGCGGTGAAAATCGACTCCCCCATACGTTGAAAACGACTCCCCCATACTTTTTAGCGACTCCCCCGCGTTACCCGTTGTATACGGTGGAATTATAGCCTCAACTTTGCAAGCTTTTCAAGACAGAAAGAAGTTTGAGTCACCTTTCTATTATAAGTTTAAGTCACAGAAATGCTTGAAAACACCATTTCTTGTTATTAATGTTACTTCTATACACGTTTTGAATAAAGAAGTAAAAAAAAAATTTCAAAAAAAAAAAAATTGCCTACCTACCTACCCTATATTTTTTCAGCCTGAAAGCGGAAACAAACATATTAATTTTTTACTAGGCCAGATGCAAGAAATCAGTAAAGGGATGATTCTTCTACAACTTAATCATCATTTAAAGGATATTATTGCCATTTAAAGGGCTCTGTTGCTGACAAATGAAACATCACTTGAATTAGGTCCCCTCGTATGATGCTTCATTTGTGCTTCATAAGAGGCTTGTTTGTAAAAGTTTTGTCTAGGAAATATACCATGTCTCATTTTGATTACAAATGGTGTCATTGATCATGGAAAACACACTGCCAATGTTTAAAAGGAAATATCTATGCATCTACAAGTACTTTTAAATATGACTGACAAAAAGTTTGAAAGAAATTTTGATACAATGATTTGGTTACCTTTAAAGTACGATATTCACCTCACCCTTTGGGCTCAGGTAATATTGTACTCTTCAGGTGGCTAAATCAGTGTTTTGCCCTAAAAAGCAGCAATATTGTATAGTAATGTTATATTTCACTGTTGAAAATACAATGAAAAGATCTGGCTGATGGCAGCCTGACCCCTAATAACGTAAGTCTAGATTTATTTTGTATTAGTAAGTGCAGCTTCAGTTAAGACAGTTACTAAAATATTAGAAATGAGGAATGCTTAATTAGAATGTAAATACTTTTCTTGCAAATTTTTGTGAGATATCTTCTTAGAATTTTTTTGCTTCCACATGCAGTTTCATGTGATATTAGCAAATATAATAAGTCATATCTCAGTTATTGCGGTCACCTGCATGACGCAGTGGTTAGAGTGTCTGCTCTTGAGTCAAGGAGTAAGGAGTTGATCCTTATGTCACAGGTTCAAATCCCACGGGGGGGATGTGTCCTTGGGTTGAGACCGTATAAATCGAGTTCCTGTGTCGCAGTAAGGTGCTGGCATAAAAAAGATCCCTCAGTGGCTGTAAGTGCCGAGCATAGGACAAAATTTGTAGCTCTCCAGCGGCAAGTGGTGGCGTCTTCATATGAGTGGAAAATTCTCAAGAGGGACGTTACACAACAATCAATTAATTGATCAATCAGTTATTGTGAAGACTGGGGTCTTCAGAGAATTCAAAAGAAATTAAATATGATTGCATCTCAATTACAATAACTTTTTGTTAAAGTTTGGCACTGTTTGGACTGTGTCATAGTCTCATAGAAGTACAACTGAATGAACTGATATATGACATCAAAAATATGGAGATAAAAATGAACAGTATTTAATCTCAAAAGTCCATGGAAACTATTCAAGATGGTAGCAGAGCAAACACAGACCTCTAAAATCACAGAGGTAGGATCAGATGCTGTAACATCTAGACTACATCTTGTCAGTTAGTTGAAAGATAATCAAAGTTAAAAGTGTTAAAGGAAGCCATTTATTTATAATACTTAAACAAACTTACCGACTTTGGAACGGTGATCTCTTCTTTGTTGCAGTGTCATGTTTTTTTCTAAAACAGCTACTTCATTTGTTTAGACACTGCACACTAGATAAATTGTGGGTTTATTGGTCTCTATCAAAATTTGGTTGCTTCTGAATAAATATCGGTACTTAGTTTTGAAACGTCCAGAAGAATCGCTGGCTGCTACATACTAATATATTTTTTTTTATCATATCAAAAAGGTACATGGAAAATTGATGTGTTGGGTTTTGTTAGGCTTATTTTCTGGTCAGGATAGAATATCTAATTGTTTATGACACACAAGAAGTTAAGATATTGATTTCTGCTCCCAGGGGCGGGCATCAGTGAGTGATAATGTATGTAGAAAGTGCAGCTGCCATCACTCATAACAGGATAAGTTACTATTTAGTTCAAGATCATCCTCGGCATTAGGAATGTTATTTAATGTTTAAATACCACAATTGATTAAAGTGTTGATAGAAAGCACAAGTACATAAAACTGTGGAAATGGGAAACTTTTATGAATTATGAATCTAATTACAACTGATTAAACTTTTATGCAACTGACTACATCGATGTAATTGAAATATGGTATTGATCTCCAGTCGACTGCATTGTCATATAATCCATCTTTGAAGTTATTACCTATGCTGATACATACATGTATACATGTATAGAAATTGATTACATTTAACCATTTGATAATTCAGACTCCGGCACCATAAAATGCTCACTTTTGATCTCACTTTTCCACAATTCCTTTAAATTGGTAAAAGTGTAGACTGGTACCAAACGTGTGCTCATCTAAGTTTTATGGCCCAGATCCTCGTGTACATGTAGAAATTTCAATTAAGTGTTCTAATTATAGTAATGGATGAACAGCCTCCAAAGTTGGCCACTGATGCAGTGCTTGTCAAGAGCGAGAAGATTCCAGAAGAAGTGGGTACGGTGAAGGGGTATGACTTCAATGATGGGGTCAACTACCACAAGTTACTGCAGTCCTATGCCAGGTCAGGATTCCAGGCAACCAACTTTGGCAAGGCAGTAGAGCAGATTAATAAAATGGTAGGCACAGAACTGTATATGAATATTTATTCATCAGAGCTTTACATGAAGTGTGTGTTTTTGGGGGGGTGGGGGTGATAGGACCCATTTTTCTGTCCTTCAAACCTGAGCCAAAGGCTCAGTTGAGTTTTTCTGAGTGAAATTTTCCATTTTCTATCATTTTTTCAAACTTTTCACATTTTCATCTTCTTCAGATCCACCTTTTCTCAGATTGTCTGTCATTTGCTTAAGTTTAAATTTCTCTCTCATATTGTCAAAATTTCTCACTAGCTCTGTGTCAAAAGATGTGTTCTTCATTAATACTGTTACAGATTGACTGTAAGCTGACACCAGTACCAAAAGAAAAGTTGGATGAAGTGAACTTGAACCCATGCAACAGAGAGAAGTCTAACTGTACCATATTCCTGGGCTACACATCTAACCTGATCTCATCAGGTGTCAGGGAGACCTTCAGATACCTGGCACAACACAATATGGTTTGTAACATCGTCATTGTGGAACTTGTTCAAAATAAATGTTAATTTCAAGAGTTACTGCCCCTGACACAGAGGTCAGACATCGTTAACCAAATGATAAGCGGACATTGAAAAGGGGGCTTATTTAAAACTGACTGCAGTTTACTTTGAAAATTAAAAAAAAAAGTGTTCTGTTGTAATAAGAAATGCAAAAGCAGTGATGACAGATACTTTGTATGAACACATAATGTGTAACTTTATACGCTATACTGAGCTTTTGTATTTGTTTGAATTTTGGGAATGTGCAATTGGCATTTACATACAAATCATTCACTTTTATGGGAATTAATCATGTTAATGCTTTAAAATATATATTAAATATACAGAAAGAAAAGGCTGACAGAACTTGTGTACAGTAAAATTTGTCTAATCCGGACTCTGAGTACTCCGGACTTTTGTCCATTCCGTCTATAAATTTTAGTCCCTTGCACTTCTTTAACAAATTCATTAAAAAAAATTCTGTGTAGTCCGGATACTGTCTATTCTGTATTCCGAACGGCCATACTGGTCCCAACTGCTCATAATTAACGGTAATTATTCCCTCTATTCCGGCCACACCTGAGTTACTTCAAAGCAATTAACACCTTTCGCGGTGGATGTGATAATCCGTGTTTACATTAGCATGATTAGTGCCATGAGACGAACTCAGTGAAATGCGGCGGTGACACAGCCCACTTGAAAAATGTATTATATTATTAAATTACAACTTAAAAAAATAACTTTGTTTTAACTCCTTTAACCACATTATAACATAAACACAAAAATATATGTACGCGATTTACAAATCAAAATATGAATCGGGATCGAAAATCGAACGCATTACAAAATGGCGCCATAACACTGTGGGAGAAGACGTAATTTTTAAATAAAAATTAAAAGTTCAATCTAATAATTAACACATCGTAAATAATTGTGCATTACTGTTAAGTGATTAAATGAGGTCTTTGACAAGTGAAACCCGATCCGCTTGTTATCTAGTAGGCCTATATTATGCGTGCCTGTATATTTTGATTAACATACCGTAACATTTCACCCGACTTTCAAAATTTGTGAACAAATAAGAAAATACAATAAGTCATGTGAGACTATTTTATAATTTCTAGACTCCAAAATATTGCTTGACTTCATCATTTAATTTTTTTTTATAATATGTATATGATGTACTTGTAAATAAACAACGAAATTTTCGAAATTGATATTTTCCTGCATTTTTCCTGCACTCCGGATTCTGTCTAAACCGGCCAAATTTCATGGAACCGGCGGTAGCCGGTTTGGACAAATTATACTGTATATAATTTTGAATCTAGTTCTAAAGTGGTGAAATATGGCAAATTTCCTTTGATGTTTTCGGATTAGGTTGACTGCATAGTGTCAACAGCTGGTGGAATCGAGGAGGACTTTATCAAATGTCTGGCGCCTACCTTCCTTGGAGACTTTACCTTAAAAGGCAGTGACCTCCGGGAGCGAGGGATAAACAGGATCGGGAACCTACTGGTGCCCAATGAGAACTACTGCCTGTTTGAGGACTGGCTGATGCCCATTCTGGACAAAATGTTGGAGGAACAGAAAAATGAGGTAGGAATCCAGTATTTCAGTGGTCAGTTCATTCAACAAAATGTTACAGGAAAAAAAAGTTGAGGTGGGCAATATTTCAGTGGTCAGTTCAATTAATGTTTTGCTTTAATCCTCATCAAATCATTTAATATTTCATTCTTGGCATATGAATATTCTTGGGCTGACATATCCACCTTTGGTACATGTTCTCAAAGTTGCACAAAAGTCTTGATGATGCTAAAGTAAAAGAATTTACTCAGACCATGTTTACTTTATATGCTACTGAGCTTTTGTGTGAGGAAGTGATGTGATTTTTCAAAATCCCTATAAAAAGAATCGTTTGAATTGCCTCCATCTACCAATTTCAGAATGTGATGTGGACTCCCAGCAAGATGATAGCTAGACTAGGAAAGGAGATAGACAATCCAGACTCTGTGTACTACTGGGCTTACAAGGTACGCTTTACGGCTTCTTGGTCTGTGAAACAGATTTACAGTATTTTTTTTTCCAAATTGAAAATTTCCAAAAGATATAAAATCTGATCTTTGTGAAATACTTGTGATATTTTTGTGCACTGGTTCTAAGTTGCACGTGTTTTTAAAGAAGTATTTTACTGATTAATAATTTGATCTAATGTTTCAGAACAATATTCCAGTATTCTGTCCAGCTCTAACTGATGGATCCATTGGAGACATGATCTACTTCCATTCCTTTAAAAACCCCGGGCTGGTGTTGGACATTGTAGAAGGTACTTAAAATGTGCAGCAATTAAATTTAATTTTTTTCTCTGAACTATTAAGAAGCACATTTGTTCTCTTAAATATCTAGGCTCTTGATTTTGTTTAAGAACAAGTAACATTTCATTGGTACCAGTTTACACAAAAGCCATGATGACAAGAATGTAAAAGAATAAACAATGTTTAATTCTATACGCTATACTGAGCTTATGTGTAAATGGAATTCTGTAAAAAAAATTTCCAAGCTGGAGATAGAGCTGATTTATTATTTAAGGAATTTTAAAACAATATTTGATAATATTAAAAGTTACAACGGTTGCAAATATGCACTTTGAAAATTTCTTCTCTGTCATTGAACACTATCAAAGATAATGTTCTATGATTTTTGACGCTTTTTCCAGACATACGTCGGATAAACAGCCAGGCTGTGTATGCTGTCAACACTGGAATGATTATACTGGGAGGTGGAGTTATCAAGCATCACATCTGTAATGCCAACCTTATGGTAAAATTAACTGTGCAGCCAGTTTTTAAAAAATTGCTCATTAATTTCAACTTTATTAATTGGAAATATTTCAATGAGGTGTTCAAATTTGTTACTGTATAACCTGAAATTTAGTATAAATGAAAATGGGGGTGTCTGAATGATGAATTTAGATAAAGAGGTGGGGGAGACAAAGTGAATGGTTCCATTCAAAAAATAAATTATTCTGAAGAGCTTTTCTTTATCTTTTTTTGAGAAGACACCTTACCCTTTCTGTTTGTTCATTCTCAGTTGAGGTCTCAAACAGAAGTTGTGCACTTACCACCTCAATTGAATCTATGCTATTAACAAAGCATTTAATGCAAAATTTTTTGTTTTACAGAGAAATGGTGCCGATTTCAGTGTGTTTGTAAACACTGCTGCAGAGTTTGATGGAAGTGACGCTGGAGCGAGTCCTGATGAAGCCGTGTCCTGGGGAAAAATCAAGAAAACGGCAAAACCGGTCAAAGTATGTGGAGCCTTTTATTGAGCTTCGTATAATCAGAATCCCCACTTACATTTGAAAGAAAAAAAAGGAAATTGACCAAAGATGGGTTCTTTCAAAAGTTTTGAAAATACTAAGTTTGAATATATTTTGCAACATAACATGCTTGTGTCAGCATAACATGCCAGTGTCAAATAGTACAATAAATTTGGAATGCAAAAATATCACTTCACAAAACCAGCTTAACACCTTTACTTATTATATTTTACGTTGTTACTAGGTTTATGGTGAGGCTACGTTGATTTTCCCTTTGTTGGTGGCAGAAACTTTTGCCAGGAGAGAGAAGGAGATGACAACACAGAAAGAATAAGTTCGACCAAAGAGTAGCACATCTGAGAAGTTGTTTCCCTTGTGGACATTCCAAAGCTGTGTTGAAGAATGTGCGGAAATCTTTAACTCAGGGACAAATTGTTAAATCCTTCCCAGGGCTGTTTTCATAGTTTCTATGGAAATTGGTGATAGTGTTGGGTAACAGTTGGGAATCAGACGAAGTGTGAAAGCATATAGTGCCTGTATGCTGTACTGTATTTAAAGAGTAATCTCTGAAATCCACACATTGAGTCAAATCACATTTGAAACAATGTCCCAAAAAATTGAGATTAATTTGTCATATGCTAGTGAAGATCTGTTTCTACTAGCCACAGTATGGAAATATATATACATACAACGATTACACGTGTAAACAGAGAACTTTTGTGTGATATGTCTCAAACGTTTACAGTTTTATAAACGTTTACATGAAGGTCATTATCAATGTCTATCAGATTAATAAAGTTTAACACAAAAAAAATTGTTTTATTTCATAATTTAAAGAAACACCGTTTTTGGCCATTTGATAAGCAACAATCTAAACCGGAAACATATTGAATGAAAATATGTAAAACTCGTCTGTTTTTAACATCTTAATTGTTTTCCAAGTTGCTAATACTAGCGATGTTTTACGACACTTGAAATATAAAACTTGATATATTTTGATTAAATAAATATAATGGTTTTCACAAGTCTTTGAAAAGTTTCAATACATTGAAGCAGGTCCTGTTTTACTTTTATCGAGATTAAAAGATCCATCTTTACAATTATTTTTACATAAGTCACTATACCAAAAAACCAAGCAGTTGTGGTGATGAGGTTTAAGTGAATGAATTTAATGCGCCACCAGAAATTCTTACGGTTAAATCACAATGACCAACAATAAATTTGTAATAACAGCTCATACTTATATTAAAGTGAAAGAATTGATTATTAAATTGAGTTTAAGGAATGAGTAGCCATAAAAATCTCAACATAGAATATTTCCCATTAAAGCACTCTGCTGTTTCTGCTGTACTGCTATCCGTTTAAACGTTTACAAAATTCAGTAAACGTTTCACCCTTAATGGAAATATATATACATACATACTATGGTCCCATGAGAGACAGAACAGAGAACTTTTGTGTGATACTCGTCTCAAACTTAAGTCATACTTTTTATAGAATGACATGATTTCTTTTGTTGAATAGTTCACTGGATTATTAAAACATTTCCTTGTAAAACAAGGAGAATACCCAGTATGTGATAGGATAGTGTAACCATGTGCTATCTGTTTTTATCATCTGTTGTTTTTCAGTCATAAACCTTTTAATATTTTCAATTTCTTTTCTGAAATCATTTTCATCCAAATTTGGTGCGTAGCATTTATGGGAAAAGGGAAACAACTTTGTGAATTTCATGTTCCCTCCTATCCTCACAATGGCAAGGTTTTGTGATTTCGGAACTCCACACAAATCCTTTACATAAGTCACTATAGAAAAATTAGGCTTGTGGTTACACATGAGGCAATGGGGTTTTCAGTCAGTTTTCAGACGCATCCACCAGAAAATCTGTCCATTTATGTAATGTGGTCCAAACCATGACCTGCTTTTAATATTCCTTCTTGTTGAGTGAGTGAAACCAAGTCACAATTTTGCAAGTGTGGTATACTTCCTCTCTCACTAATTGGGTTTTAAGGTAATGTATAATGGCATATTTTTTATCTCTTTATGGTTGAATAAATTACATTAAAGCACTCTGCTGTTCTCTGCTGTAGCAACTTTCATCATGGATCTGTGAAATGACAGTCATGTAATCGACGCCGTAATATATCAGAGTATCAATA
Source organism: Saccostrea cuccullata (assembly GCF_032062105.1). Taxonomy (NCBI): domain Eukaryota; kingdom Metazoa; phylum Mollusca; class Bivalvia; order Ostreida; family Ostreidae; genus Saccostrea; species Saccostrea cuccullata. Next base: position 142,998 of record NW_026930272.1, read on the forward strand.
TTTTTTGCACAGCCCTATTGATAATTAATAAAATTCTTTTTTGTGGATCCTAAACAGGGTTGTTTCATACTAAGGTGACCATTAATAAGACCCCTGAACCTCTTGTTTGATCATGTTGATATACAAATTGTCAATTTTGTATTTGATCTTAATGTTATCAAAATGCAAAGCTATGTTTGTTACATTTATGAACTGTTAACCTTGATGTGTGATATTTTTATTTTTTTTTATCACAATGCATACTGATTTTATGATTTTGTTTAAAAGAAGCCTATTAAAGTTTTCCATTTTTAAATGTTGATTTTTTTTCTTTTATTACGTATTTCTTTACATGTGATCTTGAATTACTTATTTTAAATATCTGTTCATATTGTGCAAGTATGGAGTTTTATGCACATGTATATTTGTTTTACCTGCAGAGCAGTGTGAAACTTAGGAACTACATTATCTAGCATCTGTTTGTCTGTCCATCTGTCATATCCTATATAATTTGAAGAACTGAAAGAGGTATGCCTTTGTTAATGAAAATTTGTCACAAATAATGCTTGGCACAATGGCTTAACTACCAACCTTGTAACCTTTGAACTTGGATGATTCTTTCACATTCGTATATATGACAAAGTATGTACCATAGAAATCTTTTCAAGAACAGCAATTTCAACCAAACTTGCCACAAAGTATCCTAGGGTAAAAGGATTCAAGTTTCTATGTAAAGGAAACGAAATGACCTTGAAACCACTACTTCCCCGTTAAATATGGACCACTAGTAAAATTGATTTTTAGTGTTTATAAAGGAATTTGACTTAAAGGCTGGAGGAGGAATTAACGAATATTGCTGATGCCTATCAAAGAACACAGGATAAACTGTTCAAGGACTGGATGATGCCTATTCTGGACAAAATGTTGGAGTAACAAGAAAATGAGGTAAGTGGTCATTTCAATCAATAAAATGTTGCAGGAAAAGATAAGGTAGATATTTTATTTACTGCTCGAATTAATTTAAATGGGTTTGTAGGATTTTTGCATGTTCATTCAGGGCACCCCTTATGCATATTTTGTTGTTAACAATTGACTGTGGGTATATGTGCTTGAATTTGCACAAATGTCGTGATGAAACCCAAAATACCCGGTAAAAGAAAATGACCATGTTGACTTTTATATGTTATATTGTATAATTTATTTCCATCTTAAAATTTTCCAGGGTGTTGACTGGACCCCAAGGAAGATGATGTATATAGGTAGACTAGGAAATAAGACCAATATCCCAGACCCACTTATATACTGAAAATGAACTTGTGAGGTAACAAATATTTTTGAAAAGTGGATGCCTTATCAAAAATTGTAGTGTGTTTTGCCTAAACAGATGTGTGGTGACAGATTATTCTGCATATTACTGGTATTGAAATTCTCCAAAAAGTACATTATTTAATTTAATTCAAGCCTTGTAATATCTTGTGGTTTGAAGTTTCCAGCTAGCTTTTTTTGTTATGACAGTATTATAAATATACACAGATAAAGTATATGTCAGTACCACTGTCATCAGCAGATTTTATGAACATTTAGGTTCTCTTGCTCATATGAGAACAAAAAACATTCATTTACACCATATACAGTGTACACAAAAGCTATGATGACACAAATGGAAAAGAATCAATTATGTTTAATTCTATACGCTATACTGAGCTTTTGTGTAAAAGAAATTTTCAAATTTCCCAAATGATTATTTTATTCAAGGATTGAAAGTTAAGGTGAATTTTTTTTTCAAACTTTTCACATGTCGCAGAATTTTATCTTAATTGTGAATTTAGGTTTGCAAGTTTTTTGTCATTCATTGAATACCAAAAAAAAAAAAAAAAAGGTTGAATGCCATTATATATATACCTTATTTTCCAATTTTTCTAGACATATGCTGGATTTAAAGCCAGGCTGTGTATGCTGTCAACACTGGAATGATTATACTGGATGTGGAGTCATCAAGCATCACATCTGTAATGGTAAGGGTTAATGTGCAGCCAATCTTTGTACCTCTCCAGATCAATTTCAACTTTATTGCCAAGAAAGGCTAGAAACCATTTCTTCTGTTTAGAATGAATACTGATATTAGTTTGGGTAGGTCAGAAAAAGGACTTGATGATAATTTACATATAATAAATTTTAGGCAAAGAAGTTCCTAATAATCAATTTTGATAAATTAATACTTAAATAATTGTTAATATTTTGGGTTTTTGTTTAACAGCGAAATGGTGCAGATTTTAGTGTGTTTGTAAACACTGAGGCAGAGTTTGATGGAAGTGATGTTGGAGCAAGTCCTGATGAAGCTATATCTTGCGTCATGGAAAAAAATCAAGAAAACAACCAAACCTGTCAAAGTCTATGGAATCTTTTATTGAGATGTTGGTTTTGAGAACCAGTCATCTAAAAATAATTTGTGGAGAGAAAAAAAGCAAATTGTGAAAAATCTGTAAAAAAGTTTTTTAAATACAAATAACAAATATATAGAATATTTTTTGCAAAATATCTTGCCTGTGTTAAATGTAACTTTTTTAATGTTAAATTTCATAAAACCAATTGAACAGCTTATAATCAACATACATGTGTTATGTATCTATATGTTTATGAAGAGGCTACATTGATTTTCCCTCTGTTGGTGGCAGAGAATTTTTCCAAGAGAGAGAGAGAGATCACATTACAGAAAGTATAAGACAAAATTAATGTTGTATAATGTTATTATATAGAACAAAAGGAAGTTTTTTTTTTGACTATCTGGGACAAATCGACTGGTCATCTTCATGGCTCTGTAGTGACAGTTTTGAGTAAAAGTGGTGAATGAATTTAAGTCTGGAACTGTATACTCTTTGTGTGTGACTCTGAATTTAAAGAATGATTGTTGAAATCCTGAAATGTTTTTTTTCAGCATTGTTGAAAGAAAAATTCTGCTTTATGCTTAAACAGATATTTTGGTTAACAACATGTTGATATTAAAATCAACAGCGAACAAATATTTGATCACAATAAAAGCGTGTTATGATGTGTTACTAGTACATGTATTTATGGTGGCTGCTATAGAACATATGCTTGAAATTTTTTATTTGAAAAGAAAATGTTCCCATAAAATTACATTCGTTTCCACAAAATAAAACAAATATTCCCAAGAAATAAAAATAAATAGTTCCCACGAAATTGATTTCCTTCCCACGAACTTGAGTTCGTTCCCATGAAATTAAAATTCATTCCCACGAAAATAAATTCGTGCCAATGAATACAGAAAATACCAGGTAAGAACTGCGAGTTGCCGATACGAAATATATATAATGGGTTAGTTTGTGGGGGAGGAGGTTTGTGTTGTATTTTATGCCCCTGGATCGAAAGATCCCGGTGGTGTATTATTATTGTCCCGTCTGTCTGTTGTCAACTTCAACCTAGCCCATAACTATTGCGCTGTCATAAGTAAGTGTATACCACTTCAGTCTACGTCACACTCCAGAATTGTGTTACCATCTGGGGCATAGTGTTTTACAAACATATCTTGTTTTTCTATTAAAAAAAATGAGGTCATCAAGTACAGTAGTTTAGATATTAAAAACGGAACGTTCCTACGAGTCTAGGAAATACAGGTATTTTAACCTGTTCGTTACGTAATCATTGTCTTTTGGCAACTATTTCTTATATCATTTTACTAACAATTCTGCATGGGTATGGGTTGGTTAATAAAGCTTTCAGTATTTCTCTATTCAGTAGCCTATGTTTTTTCGTTGGAAAGTCAGAGCCATTTGAGGATTTCTAACAATGGATATGAGCTCTTGGTGGTGGGGGTACATGACAGCGTGCCTGACAATCCAGCCACCTTACAAAAACTTAAGGTATAACTTTCTTTTCTTTGTGAATTTATGATTTTTAAGATGATAAAGTAGAACTCTATAATGATTGATTGTATGTTGTTTAACGTCCCTCTCGAAAATTTTTCACTCATATGGCGACGCCACCATTTGCAGGTGGAGGGCTACAAATTTTGTCCTATGCTCGGCACTTAGGGCCTTTGAGCAGTGAGGGATATTTTTCGTGCCAGCACCTACTGCGACATGGGGCAGTCTCATCCGAAGGACCGGTCTCCACGTCCCACGGTGAAATTCGAACCTGTAATGTAAGGATTGACTCCTTACTTCGCGACTCTAGAGCAGACCCTCTATATAACCACTGCGCCACGCGGGCGACGAGCTCTGTAATTAATGTGACTGATTCTCTAATTTAGTTACCATGCTTACGTTTGATCAATGCTATTAAGGTATATGATTTGAATTTCTAAAATTAAGTTTGCATTGATTATAATATCTTTTTTGTTTTCCTCATTTTCATTGTAATTGACAGCTTGATTGGTGTTTTTTTCATTGTGTTTGCCCTGAGGATTATATCATGAAGCCCCTATTTTGACCATCAGATGTAGTTACTAGTATATTTAAGGAATCATGGTCTAGTTAGTAGATTCATGTTGTGAGTTCACCATTTTTTTTCTACAAATGTGTACATGTAACACATGTAGCTCAAAAGTTTATAAACTTCTGTAGGGAGAGGGCGAAATAAGTTTTAAAAAATTGTGCCCAATCCCATTGTATATCATTATTATTTTTTATATACAATAAAATAGGTTCAATTCAGTTAGTAGATATGTCCCTGGCATACTCTACTAACTAGACAGCGATTCCTTATATTTCCATTTCATTGTGAAAAAAGGAAATTTTAAATTTTAAAAATTAATAGATTTGAATTGAACGAGGCGCCCCATGTCAATTTCAATAGACGTCAAACAGACAGCTGCACGGTTTTTACGCGCATGTTAGGCTTCCTTAGCGTCAAACACAAAGAAATGCACGAGATTTACATGCATATTAGACCTCCATAGCTTCTGATTTTCCATCAAGAAATCAAGTCTACTATTTTCAAATAGTCATCACAGAGAAAACAAATAGAAATGGAAGTATATAAGCATCACTGAACGAATTTGAAAAACCTGTAAACGTCTTTACTACAGAGTACCATCATGCAAAAACAAATTTTTATACAAGTTGAACGTTTTATAATGCACAGCATTATTCTTTTGATCTTACTGCTTAAATGCATTTTGCTAAACGGAATAATTTCTCTTTCAGACTATTTTTACAAAGGCATCAAAAGTGCTGTATACTGCGACAAGAAAGCGAGCATATTTCAAGAAGGTCTTCTTTCTTCTACCCAGTACATGGGCTAGTCGCCCAGAATACAAGCCATCTACCTCGGTGAAATTAACGGGGGCGGATATAATATTCTCGGCGCCCAAAGGGGCCACAAGAAGGAGTTTTTCTCACACAAGATCTTATGCTGGATGTGGACATCAGGCGTTCCATACACAACTAACAACGGATGTTCTGAATAGCAATCACCCACTTGCACAGTCTTCCCCTGGTAAAGAGTTCGTCTTGTGGTAGAGGCAATGGGTTACATGTAATTGTCTCTATAAAAAATAAAAACCAAAATAAATAGGGTGATATCGATACAGAGAGAGATAGCGACGTGCTTTGAAACTGTTATTCTTCTCAGCGAAGATCACAATTTATTTATGATTGATTACTTTTATTATAATACAACTGTAATTTATTGGAGGTATATCACCGAAGGTATATGATATCTCTTTTAGTTTTTAAAGTTTCTAACCGACATGTAAATGAAAATGTTCCCAGCGTAATTCACGACTTCTACCATGGACTTGATAAAATTTTGTTTTTTGCAAACTTTTAAAAGTTGTGATACATGTATATATTATAGGTATATATGTCTAAAAATGCTATTTTCCCATTAACGACAATGTTTCTTTATTTCTATTTTCTTTCAGAAAAATATATCGTCCATGAGTTTGCCACGCTTCGATATGGTGTGTTTGAAGAATATCCAAACCCAGGAGAAAACGAGTTTTACTTTTCGACAACGTTTGGGAGACTCGATCCAGTTCGATGCACTATAGGACTTCGTGGAATTATTCGAAGTTCGAAGGGATACTGTCTTTTTTCTTCCATCGATCCGGAAACGGGGGAATTTCCTCCAGGATGCCATTATATGCCTTATCCATACAGAGCAAATGGAACAGCGTCAATGATGGATCACCAGTATATAAGAGAGGTAAAAACCATCGTCTTTTGACATCGTCTCTAAAAACCAGAGTGTGAAAGTAATTTTTAAAAAGTTTGCAACTGAACTCATTTATTTCAATTTCTTATTAAATCCTCTGTCAGACTTGTTTATGGATATCATTAACGTCATATTTCACCAATATATATATATATATATATATATATATATATATATATATATATATATATATATATATATATATATATATATATATATATATATATATATATAATTTTCCACTGCAAAATAGTATCGCAGTTATTGTGAAAGAGACTTGAAAAAAAAATTTGTTAAAAGGGATGTGTAAGTGAGGGAAAAAAAAGATCACGATACATAACAAAAAATATTGCAATACATGTATATTATAATATATCAAGTGTTTGAATTTACAGGTTTTTAAAACTTATTTTTGAAAAACATCAGAGATGAAACAAATGTTGTAGACCCATGATATATTTTATTTCGAATTCAATGGGACATACTTGCATTAATTGATAAAACGAAATGAAAATGTTGAATTGAAAGCCACTTGGTTACCTTAAATTCATTGTATGAATTTTAAACTTAGCTTTTAGTTTTTTCTCAAACCAAGATTAAAGCAGGTTTGTTTCACCTTTTGTTTCTGAAGCAAGATTTCAAACCATTCTTGGTTGTGTAAATACTCTTATTTCAAAACCAAACATAATACATGCACATTGCAAACTTCCTCAACGAATCATCCCCCAAAAGCGATTCTTCGTTTATGTATCGATGTATCTTATTGACGCACTTTGTATCAATACATTGATATATCGATGTATTGTTACACACCCCTGATTTATATTCATAATTATAAAATATTTAATTTTCGAAAAATTTTTTAAAAGAGAAAATAAAGTCGATTCATAGAGATAGTGCACAAACGCAGAGGTGACCGCATTATATACGAAATTGTCACAAACAATGAGTGGAGATACCTAGGTTGCCATGAAGATCAGAAATCTAGAGTCCCGGAACCAAACATTTCAAAAACAACAAAGTCAGAGAGTGCGAAGGTTAAGTGCAATATGGATTTTTTGCGTTTTTTGTGCATTTTTTGCGTTATCGTTGTACACACTGCGGCAACTCATATAAGAATAAGGAGCAATGGATACGAATTAGTTGTGGTTGCTATACACGACAGTGTCAAAGAAAGCTCACAAGTGCTTACCAATGTAAAGGTATCTATCTAATTTTATCTATGTTAACCCTGAAGTCATTAGTGCAATATAACGTTTCCTCATAATGAAAGTTATTTTTACTGGATTTTTTTTTCACTTTTTAATATTTATCGTAGCATAACATATTCAAGCAAATAATCAAATTAATAAAAGGTATTTTGAAAAGAATTTTTTATTCCATTTTCTAAATTGAATTTAGAGAAAATTATCTTTATATAATGCATTGTAGAACTAGCCTTAACGTTGATTTCAACATTTAACGTTTTGCAGAAAATAATCACAGATGCTTCTAAGGTTTTGTATACTGCCACACGACATCGTGCATTTTTCCGCAAAGTGTTCATATTAATTCCTAGCACTTGGTCCAGTAGTTTGGCGGACCGAGATTCTACTAGTGTCAACCTTCGAGAAGCTGACATTATTTTGACAAATCCCTCCGCCGTGACTAAAAGAAGTTACCGCCGTACCAGAAGCTACGCAGGGTGTGGACACTCAGGAATTCATATTCAGCTCAGGACGGATGTTTTATTGAATAATAATCACCCACTTGTGCAACGCAAACCAGGTACATGTAATTGCATTTTAGTAGATTACTAAATAATGAATATTTACATCATTTTTCATATAAATGAGAGTATGTGTTATATCAGTCGTAAATATCTGACGTTTTCCTAGCTTTTGAACGATTTTAATATTTTTCCTGGCATGTAAAATATCAAAATGTTAAGAAAGCGAAGAAAACGTCAGGTATTTCGGATAGTGTTAAATCTTCTGAACAATACCAAGAGGGGCAAAATGACCAATAATTTAACAGATTTTTTTTTAAAAGGATCTTTTTAGGAGTTAATATACTAGTACAGATATAATGCAGTTTTAGCTTCTAAAATTATTCTTGGTCCTTCTCTGCGTACAACCTGCAACAACCAAGTCTAGGATTAAAACGAAAATTAAGGTGTCTCCTGATATATGAAACTTTTCTCTGTTTTTCATTTCAGAAAAATTCCTGGTCCATGAATTCGCCAAGTATAGATATGGGGTATTCGAAGAGTATCCCAACCCGGGGGAGAACCAGTTTTACTTCTCCACCACCTTTGGGAGGGCGGATCCAGTACGATGTACCATTGGGTTGATCGGAAGAATCGTAAAGAAGACCTCCAGTGGAATGCAGATTTGTACTTATGACACTGTAGATCCCGAAACAGGGGAATTCCCGGAGGGCTGTATCTATTATCCGTACCCCTCTCACAACAAAGGAACTGCGTCCTTTATGGACTACTCGTATATCCAAGAGGTAAACGGCGGACAAAGCAAAAGTGTATCGAACAGAAAGTATTCAACACTAATTAGTATATGTCCTTGGCATAAAAGTGTATTCAGAATAAAATATATCCGGTGAAGTTTGCATGTTTGTTTATCAGATTCCTGATGATTTTTATATGGTGTTTGTAAAACTAATAATTAATGTAGATGTACAGTAATTGACTGTGGTATATGGTGTATGGTGGCTACTGGTATAGTGTTTGTGTTCATTCACATTGTACGTATGTATAAAATTGTATGTGTATTCTTTTAACACTGTATGTATAGTTTATTTAGTGCATGATTTATACAGATATCATCTCTATGACTTCTGTTATACAGTGTCAAAAATGTTGGGATTTTTTACCATCTCTGGTCACCCGATTCTAATAATTTTTGGAGTAATGAGCTGCAGATCCATGGCTTATATTAATGGTGACGTTTTTAGTTCTCTTACCATCTGGCTTTATGATCATATATCTCCCAGACTTATATATACCGGGTATGATTGTCCCTTGATGTGGTATGACATATAACATTGGTATAAATGAGTATTTTTTGTATGAAAGTATCTTTTTAGAAGTTTTTGTTTTACAGATCATGATGTAACTGTTTTAATTTCATATTTCATTTAGTCACATTGGTTAATAAATAATTTCTTCATACATGTTAAAAGAACAATGAAATATACAAAGCTCATCTTATATGTCCAGATACAAGATTTTTGCGATGACGACCACACACCAGGACATTTCAGCCACAACGTGGAGCCACCTAATCGCCAGAACAGACTTTGCAGCCACCGAAGCACGTGGAACGTCATCAGTAACACAGCCGACTTTAAGAGCGCCAATTCTCCGACTTCTCTATCAGACTCCCAGCTGACGCCACAGTTCATCATCTTTAGGGCGCCAAATCGACGGCGGAGACGGTTAGCGGTGGTACTGGATTCTCCACAGGTTAGAAGATTGTAAGGATATGAATATTGAAATATGCTAACTTTTATACTAACATCACAGCTTTGCAACCGTGTCATGGGGTATTGATTGGAAAAGGTGGAAAATCCCTTTCTTGCTATTCAGGTGACAGTTAATGTCCTCATTTCTTACTGTTTCGTATTGATACATGAATAGAATAGCTAACTGAGGTATAAATACGAATAAACTAATTTAAAGGAAGTTATTTTTATATACCAAAAGGAGATTCACAAAAGACTGAGACTTCACCAAGCAGTGGACCATTTTCTCAGTGAGGGATTCAACTCGGATACGAGAGTAGCCATTATACATAACGATGCCAACAGTATGAAACTAAGAAAACTAAGGAACAGGAGATCCTCTGTCATCAAGTCTGTTCTACAAAACATTGACCAGTTCTCTCCTTCAATTTCAAAGACACAGATTCGGATACAAAGAGGCGTGGAGGTAACGTAAAGACCAGATAATTCGCTACAAAATATCATCCATTCTTGACCTTTGAGTTCTGTTGTGTATGAAATATATTTCCTCTCTTAGTTACTTCGGAAAAGTAATTTAACCACTCCCGGGGTGGAACATCATCTGATCTGGATCACTTGTGACAACCAATCATATGTGGAAGAAAAGGACTTTCAGAATCTGGCAGATCTCTATATCACTCCTCATATCATTCACTGTGGTGGTGATGGAATAAAACATTTGGAAGAAGTAACAACACAACAAGGCAAGACGAAGGCTTGAAAAAAATGAAACCTTATTGTAACAAAAATCACAGAATTTCATTTTTCAAGTAATTTCAAATGATTTTTAATCAAACTTTGCAGGTGGTATTGTTGAATCAAAAGGTCATCAATCAATATTCCATGCAATACAGCGTCTTTCGGACAAATTACATGATGAAAAAGACCAGATAGTACAGGTTTGAGATAAAACAAAACTTGTCTTTAAAAACCGTTGCTATTGTTTCTTCCAAAGATGTGATTAAACATGCGATGATAGCATTTAATTTGCTCAAACAATTAAAAATGTTATACGTGAACATTTTTACAATATTACTAAAACACTCAAAAATAGTTGTTTCTAAAAGGCAAATATAATCTTCCGGTTTATCATTATGATATATCGATTTTTATAGATTTCGAATGAGAATCTAGAAATTGACAGAGAAAATACTCACTATGGAAACTTTATACTGGACGAAACCCTTCAAGGAGAATTAGTGATACGGATACATTACAATTTCTCAGCGCCTTCTCTCCGTGTTCTAGCCCCTAACGGCTCAGAATATGAATTACAAACAATCAACATGAAACTGAAATACATTCGGTTGGCTATTCCTATAGCTGACAATGAGGTACGTTTTCTTTTTCCATATTCTTTAAATATAAGCATAATTCTTGATCTCAAAGAGAATTTTTGTATGATTTAATGAATATTTGTTGTTCAAGCATGGGAAATGGTCCTTTGCAATTGATAACAACTCGCCATATAAAGAGTCTGTGCATATGATGGTCATCTTTAGACCCCGGGTGCGGGAGGACGAGACTCCTATTCGAACAAACGCTTGGATAAAAGTGTTTCACGAGTATTTGCCACCGCGTATTGGCGTGTACGCTGAGGTCATGTATGGAGGTCATCCTGTAGTGAATTCGAATGTCACGGCGCATGTGTTCCAAAACAACAGAAAAGTGACTGTTATTTCTTTGAGAGATACTGGTGGTGGTAATGGTTCTTTCTTTTTTTGGAGATATAACATTTTTACTGACCTTGTACACTTATGCTCATCTAGATTGTTTTGTAACTTTTTAAACCATTGATTACAATTGTTGTTGAAATGTTCATTTTGATCGTGATTAAGCTTTTTTGTATACTATCAAAAGCTTTGAGTATTAAGTTTTGAGACTCTTTTCCAGGGGTTGATATAACGAAAGAGGATGGAATTTATTCCAACTTTTTCACGGAAATAGACTCTCAAGGAAACCATTATGTGGAGGTCATAATAGAGGATGATAGCAAAAAATCAGAGATTCACAAAACATACGAAATTCAAATCCCGAGAGAAGAAGGAATCTCCCCAGGTAAAAAGCTGGAAGTTATCAAGTAATGCACTTGGCAAAAGAAAAAAAACCCAGAAATAATAATACCAAAACGTGTAGTCTGCAATCACTGACATATTTTCTTTGATAAAATATATTCTGTGCAGATGACCCTGATGTGTTTCATGCACCAAGACTAGAACATCAAACTGAAAAAGTAAAACTCAAGCATGGTCTGAAAAGATCAACATCCTCGGGACAGTTTGAAATTGATCACCGATGGAATATCAAGCCTCACGCTGACCAGTACCCACCTACCAGAATCATTGACCTAACAGTTGATAAAGTGGACAGGAAAAAAAGATTAGTATACTTGTCTTGGACGGCAACGGGCGATGATTTGGATACTGGACGAGGTTTGTGTCATATATGCAAAGTAATTTCTTACGAAACTCTCGAAAAGTGATATTTGACTCTCAAAATACCGCTATGTTTTTTTGTCAATGAAATATTTTTTTTAGAGTTGAGTTGATCTTGAATTGAAAAATGGTAATCAAACAGATTTTGTATCATATTGCAGCAAGTCATTTGGTCAATGAGAAAATTGTATTTTTTCAGCATCTTTCTATGAAATTCGGTACCACAACAATGCCACAGCACTTCTGCACTCACCCAAAGATGCAGGGTTAGTGAAGGAGGAGGATGTTTTAATGGGGAATTTAGACAGACCAAAAGAGGCTGGTCAAATAGAACATGTAGCTGTGAAGTTTCCGCGGGCGATGAAGTGGGTGGCTGTTATGTTAAGATCGGTTGATAAAAGCCAAAATGTAGGAGACTTCTCTAACATGATAACAACATTCTTCGAGTTGTGAATTGTGAATTAATGACTGTTTGAAACGTCAACAAGAAGGATACAGGACAGCTTTTCTAATCTTGTATACAGTTAATAGTGCTGGTATAAAATGAATTGTTGAACTGAAGGAAAATGCGTAAGAGGAGAAGACATTTTTTTAAAGTGAAAGAGTTTACACCACTACAAGGATCTATATTACACTGTGATACCAGTCTTGTTTTCATCCGTTTTTTCATATCATTTTTTCATGAATGTGAGCGATTTAACATTCTTAAAAATAAATAAAGATTTTTAATAAACTCACCAGATTCTTGGAATGAGTTTAATATCAACCAATTGTTGTACAACAATAAGTAAACAGTATAAAAATATTACAATTTTGATGTTAATACAACTACACCATGACAAAATAGAATACTCACTAGTAAGTTGAATTACACATAAAAATAGCATATAAATTAAAAATGCATTGAGGTGGTGGGATTTGCACTCTTTACTTTTTTAAATATGTTCTTAATAAGTTCTCTCTTTATTTATACAAGGGGTACATGAAAAATTACTCAGTAGGTTTGGTTTATTTGGCATCAATACATTTATTAAAACTAATTTCAACATTGCTTCATCTTCATTTTATTATTTTGTATCTTTAAACCACTCAGTTCTCTTGTACTCCAATCTTTCCCGGCCATATAATGACATCTCTGCTGAGCTTATGATACAGACAGGGTACTGACTTATGGCCACTACTTTCTATAATGTCTGTATCTGTCTCGTATTTATACGCAATTCTACCAGAGACTTTTGTCAGCTCCCCCAGCAGGTCTATTTTCTCAGGCTTCGTGTCCAACGTTTCGTTCAGCTGAGCGATCAGGTTAGTGATCAGCCATCCTCCTTGTTTATCTCTGCTGTAAGCCTCCTTTCCTTTAAAAAGTATATTACTTTTACTTCTATTTAACTTATAAATGTTCTAATAATTCTTGGACTAGTAGCTTTGTTATAAAAATTAATGCTTTAGCAATCCGTAAGCTTCCCCCTTTCAAAACATGTTGCAATCAGTTTGATTTAATTTCAGGGAAAGAAAAACAGTGAAAAACGTCGTTTGGGTTTTCTGATTACAGTAGAATATAATTTTGAAGCTACTTATTTTTAACGGCAAGATAATGGTGCTTTTAACATAAATGAAAACTTTGAATTTGTTAGCACATATATTTTTTTTTTACCTGGAGCAGAGGCAAACATGACTAAAGCATCATTGACACAAGGTGGTGGATCACTTATTACAGGCTCTGGGAAAAAGAAATCCAGAATCTCTTGTTCAAATCCTCGACATTCCTCTCCTAGTTCTTTCACCTGATCATCTGTAAAACCCTCGGTACGTAAAGTTTCTTTGAATTTTAAGGTCTTTTCGTCTGTTTTCCGTTCTTCTTGTGATGAAACTGTGTATTGGTTTGACAGATATGTTTTGTAATCCCAGATATGTTTATGTAGTACTGCAATTTTCCACTGTAAATCAAAATTCAATATTTTTTCTTTAAATTTGGTCAAATTTTTGAAAGTTTGAAATATGTAGAGATAACGAACAGTATTCGAGCTCAAAAGTAGAATAAAAATCACAAAATGCAAATTCATTTTTGCCTTTACTTCCCCTGCCGACCCGCCAAAAGAATAATAACCGGAAAATTTAGAAAATCGAAGTAAATTATCAATTCATGACACTCAAAATAGCAACTACTGTGGAATTCACAGGGACATTTTTTATGAATTGCTGAAATTTAACAGGTTCATGGAAATATTATTTTGTATATTCACTCGTATCTACAATTTAATTAAAGGAAATATTTGACTTGAAATCGTAGCATATTAATTAATGGAGGATGTTAATTCGTGGATGAAGGGTCACACGGTTTTCACGAATATTGAGATTCCACGAAATAAAAAGATTCAGTAGATTACAGTTTTGTTGCTTCTGATTTTAAATGCAATATTTGATATTTGCTTATTATTGTTTGATAATTAAAATACAGACTAACTTTTTCTTGTAATATTTTTCAGCTTAATGCAGCTTTGGCAAATGATACTCAGGGAAACTTATAAATGATAGTTTGAAACATGGGATAATTAATGCATAAATTATCCCACGTTTCCAATATCGTTGATGTCGCTGGCTTACCCAACAAGTAGACAGTGATTCCTTATATTTATATTCAATTGTGAAATAAAATTGTATATATACAGATTTAAAAAATGTCTGATAGATAAAATATTTACGAGGCCCTCTCATGTCAATTTCAATAGTCAGGCTCTGTATAAAGACAGAAGACTTACATGTATATTTAACCTCCTTAACTCCTGACCTTTCACTTGGCGAAATTGAAATTCAGGTTGAATTATCAAGGAATCGACTTACCCAATTTTTAATAGTTATCACAAAGAAGACAATTAGAAATGTAAATATGCGTACAAGGAATCACTGTCTTGTTTAATTTGTTGGTTATGCAAATTCATTTTTGTTATTTTTAAAAGAATACTAAACTAGAATCGATAATAATATCAAGCTTCCCTGCAGATAACCTTATTAGCTCTTCTGAGCCAAAGGCTCAAAGAGCTAATGCTATGGCCATTTGTGAGGTGTGCGTCGTGCGGTGTGTGGTGTGCGTTAACTTTTTAGAATATGTGCCATAACTCAAGAACCCCTTGGCCAATTATTGTCAAATTTGTCACAGGATATCCTTGGCCCAAGGCCTACCATTTATACTAAAACTAGGGGTGGGACCCTAAAACAAGGGGAGATAATCGCGAAAATAAAACCAAAAGTACTGGTTGCTAAAAAATCTTCAGAACCACCAGGCAGATTTTCACCAAACTTACATACAAGGGTGAATATATGTTGAAGATTAAAAATTGTTCAAGGCATGACCCTGGGGCAAAGGGCGTGGTCTCAAGGTCACTTCAAAGTTGACCAAAATTTACACTTATGAAAAACGTTGATATTTTGCTTACTATAAAGACTGGGATCATCAAATTTTCTAAGTTGATTCATCTCAGGACTTGACATCATGTTAATACAAAAGTAGGTCACAGTGACCTACTTTTTAAATTTTACGGGCTTTTGTTTTTAAATTGATTTGGTGGCATATTTTGGACACTTTAAGGCCTATGATCATCAAACTTTGTCAGTTGGTGCATCTTGGGTCCACCAACAACGTCAACTTAAAAGTAGGTCATCGTGACCTACTTTTTGAATTTTATGGCTAATCTTTTCTAAAACATTTAATCTCATTTCAGACACCGAGAGGTTTAGAATCACCAAATCTTGTAAGTTGATGCACTTTGGGGCCTTAAAATATATTTATTAAAAAGTAGGTCACTGTGACCTACTTTTTTGAACTTTGCAGGCCTTTGTTTTCAGATTGTTTAACAGGCATATTTTGAATACTATTAGACATATGATCATCAAATTTTGTCAGTTGATGCATCTTTGGTTCTTCAGAAAATGTCGACCAAAAAGTAGGTCATTGTGACCTACTTTCGACAATTTATGGCTAGATTTAAGGATCTCGGGTACTAATTGGCTTAGAATCATCAAAATTTGTCAGTTGATGCATCTTGGGTTTTCGGAGATTAACGACCAAAAAGTAGGTCACGGTGACCTACTTTTGACATTTTATGGCTAGTTTTATGTATCTCAGGTACTAATTGGCTTAGAATCATCAAACTTTATTTTTACTGCATCTTAAGTTTTTGAAGCATTTTGACCAAAACGTAAGTCACGGTGACCTACTTTTGAATATCAGGTACTGATTGGCTTAGAATCATCAAACTTTGTCAGTAGATGCATCTTGGGTTTTTGGAGAATGTCGACCAAAAAGTATGTCACGGTGACCTACTTTTGACATTTTATGGCTATATTTAGGTATTTCGGGTACTTATTGGTTTAGAATCATCAAACTTTGTTATTTGATGCATCTTGGGTTTTTGGAGAATGATGATAAAAAAAAAAGGTCACAGTGACCTTCTTGTGACATTTATGGCTATATTTAGGTATTCTAGGGTTCTTATTGGCTTCGAATTGTCAAACTTGTCAGTTGATGCACCGTGGGTTTTCAGAGAATGTTGACCAGTAAGTAGGTCACTGTGACCCACTTTTGAATATCTCAGGTACTTATTGGCTTAGAATTATCAATCTTTGTCAATTAATGCATTTTGTGTCCTCAGAAAATTTCAATCAAAAAGTAGGTCACCATGACCTACTTATAGTATATTATAGTTACATTAAAATATCTTCAGCCCTAACTGGCTAAGAATCATCAAACTTTGTCAGTTGATGCATCTTGGGTCTTAGGATAGATTGTTTAATTTATCAGAAGAGCGATTCAAGGCCCTTGGGCCTCTTGTTTTTTGTAGCATCTAGTTTTATTTTGTTCATCTAGTAATACCTCGTGAATCTGTTGTAATCTGACTTTTTGCTCCTCTTCCGTCTGTCTGATTGTACTTCGCTTGGCGTCTGATTTATCCAGTTGTTGGGGTTCTCCAGGGGGATCCTTCGAGTCAGGTCTCTCAGGTTCCTGCATATTAACAATCTCTTCCGCTGGGGTAAACACATTTACCAATACTCCAGGATCAAAATTTTTATTACCATCTAATCCAAAGCGGCTTCTGCATGCCTGAAGTAATTTAATATCAGAGAAACTTATTTGATAAGAGAAACTTGTTTATGAAAGTCTTGTGAATCAGATTGTAGTTAAAAATAAATGTTCATATAACATCAAATACTGATCCTTAAAAGAGTTTACTAACTCTTAGCCTTAACTTGCTTAAAACGACACATAAAACTCGTACCATTTACAGAAATAAGCCCCCTACCTAAAAAATATATGAAAAAGTGTCTTACTAAAAATAACACAAGTGATTGAAGTGAAATTTAGAGAATAAATAATTACCTGAATAAAGAAAAAACAGGGTTTGTTTTTAAGAGCTGGACAACTGTGATGGTCAAACATTTTGATAATGTCCTTGGTTAAAAGAGACTTTCCATTTTTGAAGAAAAGCTGATGCACCATTTCCGTCTTTGAATATTCTTTTTGCATGTTTCCAAATGGATGGCGTTCGTTTGGCTTGTCCTCTTTTATTACCATAGGTACTTCCTGTCCGTGAGTACTGATTACCAGTACGAAATAGCTGGGGTTCATTCTCTTACACCTTTCGATTCCTACAGAGTAACAGAGTATATCAGAATGATATATTTATCATGCAAAATATAAAATTATAAAATTATATATATATCTTACCTTCTTTTAAAAATTCAAGTGCCTCTTGGTCTGTTGGATTTGTTTTCCTTTCGAAAGTGCACCCAAGACGTTCAAAAGTTCCTTGAATCTTTGTGTATTCTATATGTGCAGAATGTCTATTCTCTAAAGATATTTCGGAATCCTCTATATCAAATTCTAGTACTCCAATATAAAGACACAACCCAGGGCTATTAAAAGGATAAACATTGTCTTCAGCTCCATCTTCTGTCTCTGGGGAAGGAAAATTAGATTTGTATTTACAACATTAATTATATATTGCATTGAACATTATATTTTCTGGGTAATATATCTTGCCAGTCTCATTTGTAAAAGTTAAAACTGATCAATACAACCTTTTCTGTTGTTCATGATTTTAAATTTTGACGGAAGAAATTTTTCTTTCATAATTTTGTTCAGAAAAATTTAAATATGAAATACACGTTATAAAAAAACAGTTTGAAATAAATAATGATGAATTTTCCTACTTGCTTAGCTGATGCTACTCACTCTTTGGCAGTGGTAGTTCCAAATGATCTGTTGTTGGAGGGGGACTCGTTAAAAAGTTTTGTGCAAGATTCGTGTTAGGAAATCCTTTTCTTTTAATCTCGTCAAAAATTTGTCCTGCTAATCTTTCATAAGTATCTGGTGTGTTTTCAATCAAAGAAAGAAGCATGTGACGCGATTTGTGTTTGTGACTTTTTATAGGCGGATATTCCGTTAGGTGCTCATCATTGATGACGAATAGTTCAGTACACGTTGGTTTGGGAAAGAACTTCTCTTGTAATGCCTGACTGATATTACAGCCAACAAACAAAATACTCTCGATTTGAAATCTATCAATGTCATCCTCTTCTTCATCGTCAAGCAGTTCTATTTGGAAAAATTAATATTATTCATACACATCCCCCCTTTTGTGCTCGCGTAGTTAAAAAAAAATCGAAATTAGCTATGAAAAAGAGAAAAACATGTAATTCCTTAAAACACTGACGTATAACAAGTCCTCTTCTTAAACGTCAAATGTTTTTAATAGCGAGTGTTTAAATTAACATAATAAATAATTTCTCCAAATCAGTCTGCATTATAAAAAAGCTGTTACAGTTTATAAAATTTAAAAAAAAAACACCACAAACATAAACATTTTAACTTCATTTGTTTCTGAATCCACTGACTTTGACCCTGAGTTAAGGAAGGATAATACACTTTGAATAAATATTCGCGGCTTCTAATGGTAAGCTGATGGGTCACAAAGTTATGTAACAGCGATATACAGACCAAAAAAACCAATATGTTGGAGACATAAAAGTGAAAACGCTTAACTACTGTATACAGGAAAATTTTCGCCCCCGTTTAATTTTCGCCCCTTTCGCCCTCGTTGGAAGTGGGCGAATTTAAAACGGGGCGATTTCAAAGTAAACAGTATAATATCTTAAACAAAAATCTTTCTGGGCGAATTTAAAACGGGGCAAACTTGTTTCCGAATATATAAAGGGCGAAAATAACATGAAAAATTTATACAGTATACCCTCTAGTTTATTGTGGATTTTCTTTGAACCCTCATTCCACAATATGTCCCAATAAACGTTGTCTATAATGGCTACTAGAGACTTGCATCTTTTGAGACTTTCACCAAATCTCCTTCCAATGGAAATAAGTTTCTTCTCTGAAAGGTATGCATAGTATTATTTACCAATTCATGAAAGTTTAGCTCTATGAACTGCTGTAAAAATCCATAATCTTTACCAATAATGTGTGTGTTTAGTTGTGTAGAGGGTCATAAGAAATTGAAAATATGCCTGAAAACGCTTTTGAAGAGCAAAGGAACAGCATTTTTTTTTCAAATCCTGGAGGAAGAATAAAAAAAAGCTTATTAATGCAAATATTACTGTTTAATATGAAAGATTCCTCGATTCCTGCGTCAACCACGTACTCCTTCCCGACTTTACTGGTGAAATCCTCTATTAAACATTGTAACGTGCTTTTATTCCTTACATAAAGTAAACCTGAATGGAGAAGACATAAAGCTAGAAATTAAATCAAATATGATATTAATATTATTTTAAAGCGGCACAGTGACGCACATAGGGGAAAATTGACAAATGTAGAAATTTTGCATGACCTCTGTAAATTTTGTTCAATTCCTAAAAGTATTAAGTTTCAGAAAATATTACAGGTTTCAGGACCTAAAAATTATATTTTTATGGGGAAAAATAAAAGTAAAAATAATTTATGTCTGCCCTAGAACGAAAATATTGCAAAATACCCTGGTACTTCTTCTTCCTATTGTACGCGTGCGCAGAAAAGTGTTGAATAAGTTTCCATAGTTACCAAGATCTCAGGTATCCACGAATGAATGTAAGAAGACCAAAAAAAAATTGATTTAATCTTTTAAAAAGTTTTTAGAACATATTTCTCACCTTTGCATGCTCCAGTTGAATGTTGTTTGAGCTAAAAATAAGAGTTGCGTGACCTTGACATACCGGTACACGAAATAACAAACAGTAGATACAACCTTTGTTTTTCCGGCACTTATATTGTGCAGTCAATTCTTGCAGTTTAATTGTCATATCTTCGCTATATACTCATAATTTTCATAAGTCTTTCTCTGACAGTATGCTATAGATATCTTAAAATTAAGATATGATTTTGACTCATTGTGTCCTTTTAAAAATGCCTTTATTGATGGTATTAAGAGCCAAATGCATGGAGAAAACACGACGATAGTGTGACAGTGTTTACATATATATGACTAATAGCACAACATTAATATTTTTATCGGCGTTTTACTTTACAACACATTAAACAACGGTAATGAAAAAACTGTTGATTAATGACACGGCAAGGCTTATCAAGATTGAATTGATTGAGGCATTTAATAACTGGCAGAATATTTGTACATTAATTCCATACAAAATTATTGTAGACTAAATTGTCACTCCAGATTCTTAAAGGAGTCCTTCGGGTGAGACCGTATAAACCGAGGTCCTGTGTCGCAGATCCCTCTTTGCTCAGTGGACTCGGGTGCCGATTATAGGTATAAATTTTCAGTCCTACACCGACGAACGGTGGCGTTAAATTATCGAGCGGGATCGACGTAAAACAACAAACAAAACAAAACACCAACTTACCTATTTTATCTGTCATTTTTCTCTGTAGGCAATACTATTTTCTCGTTTTCCCCCTGAGGAAGTTAATAGTGGATCTAGGAAGTACATAAGTACTTTCATACGCATTTTAACTTACACAAAATCAAACTGAAAATTTGATAATTTCCGGGAAAACATGCAAATAAATTGTACAGAAATAACTTTGACCAGGATTTGCCTGCTATACTCTTATCTCATCTGTGGGAAAAATTGCTAGCATAAATTCTGAACCAGGAACGACATGGGATAAAAAATATTGAATACAGTGCTACATATTATGGCAGGCGGAAATATAGGAGTAAAATAGCCATCTGCAAATTCATCGAATTCTTTTATTTTAAAGCTATATATGTCGAATTAAAGCTAAAAAATAAATGTGCGAGATTAAGTACATGTATATACTCGTATGTACATGATATTTGTTGTTTATATTCAAACTCAAGTCTGCAACTCGCTGTCTATTATCACTCGGTAATTCATCTAAGACTGAATTCCGCACACTTTTACTTTCAGTTTCTACTTCCTCAAACACTCTAGCTTCCGCATCCGCAATTGCTGCTGTACACGTTTGATCCAGAATTTGAATTTGTCCTTCGATTTTTGACTTCTCTGTTTGGAGGTCCACTTGTTTCCTTATAAACGCTAATTTAGTTTTTTCTGCTTCTGCCTTCTGACGTAAGTGAACACGTTGAGACCTTGACGTTCCGCTGACAGAACTTCTCGTATGAGATCGAGATCCTTCCGAACCACTTGCTCTTGATATGGTGTCGGCTGCTTCCAGCAGGGCATCCTCGATTCTGTTTATGAGTTGGTCTATGACTTGAGAACGTTTCTTGAACCTTGGTTCTTGGACAGAATATTCTTCAATGCTTTCTCTTGTGTTTGTTCTTTTAAGAAAAGACATAAATTCACTTGCACATTCGGAATAAGTAAGTTTAAGTTGTTGAACTTCTGCTTTAAGTTTACTTAAGTCTTTGAAATTTTTCTGATCTATATTTTCATCTATGTCAACTAACACTTCTTCAATCATTGACCATGCCTTTTGTTCCTGAGAACTATATCTCTTGAGAAATGTAAAAAATTGTTCCATGCCTTTTTCCGTCCTTGTTTTGAGTCTTTTTTCCTCACCTTCCTCTGTAAGGAGTGTCTCTTTTTCACTTTCGCTCGCATGGACTGTGGGTTTTCCTTCAGCACATTCCTCTGCAAGAAGTGGCTCTTTCTCGCTTTCGCTCGCACCGACTATGGGTTTTCCTTCAGCATCCATACTGATAATAATAAAGATCAATAACTTTTCTTTCTATGTACAAATGCACTGACCAAAATAATATGCTATTGAGAAAATAATCTGACACCAACTGATCACAAAAAAAAAAAGTTTGACAATATTATGTGGTGTCGATACTGAGCATGATCAATCTATATTGTCTATATTATTGTTCAGTTCAAACAATGTCAGTATAATGTTATACATAAAATTACTGATATGACACAAATGAGATCAGTCTTTTGCACATATACACACAGTGTCCAGGAACACTAAAACTACCACGAAGATCCAGCGTAAATTTGGGTCGAAGAGGGGGTTGTCAGTTGGAAGTCCCAGCTTCACTGGCATTCGACATCCACCAGAATGACCAGAAAGTCGTCCATCGTCAGGATTGGTTACAATCAGGATGGTTGAGGTGGTAAATAAACGATTTGTTACTGTTCTGCCACAGGGTTTGAAGGAAAACGCCCAGCAGTTTTCATAAGTATTTATTGAACTTGTAGCATGATGACGTATTACGACGTTACGGTAACAACTGAAATAACAAAACAATATTTTGACTTACAATAAGAAAATTTAGAATTCACACACATACAACATCTTACACACTATGCCAAAAAATCCTAGTCAAAGTTTTCCGAAAAATGATAGAAAATAATTTTATACACATACAAACAAACTCTACAAATAAGAAAAAACACATACATCGTTGCGCCTTTGCACCACGGAACCAGTGAGCGTCCCAGACGCTGTTGGGGGAAAATGTAGATGGACTGCGACCCAGTCGCACGGGAAAAAATGTCTACCCCAAACAGTTTAACGTAAACCGGAAGAAGACAGCGCAGGATAAATGACGAACCAAAAACGGCACTGAGAATTCCGGTGGCGTCACACCAACTTTGAACTTAAATTTCCGAACGTCTCTTTAATTAATTAAATTGACTTTAATCTGTGTCTGATATTTAAATGCGGAGTCGGTATATAAATCGATTATTGTTTTAAATCTCGGATATCTATTAATCGCGATTGATTTAAATCGTGTAATTTACAGGAGACTCCTATCTTCATGTAAAGTAACAAAACAAATAGAAAGATCTTTTAAATTCTAGTTAGGCTGAACTCATAAAAAATATGCCATATACGGCTTTAAACTTATATTAGTTTTTCCAGGATGTTTAAGCAAACCTGGAACACTCGGTTAAGACAAATGTAATGTATTTAGCATTGGTGTCCGAAATAGTTTGTCTATTTATTTTGTGACAGACTCATGTTTTTTTTATATTATGCACATGTGCATAGCAATGCATATTGCATGTGCATCTATTAATTAATTTAATTATATATGTTTTTACTTGCAGCACACTTCTACAGCTGAATTATATAATTATTCATTTAACCTGTAGTTAAGTGTATTGATTTTTAAATTATTGCTTTCCAGAGAGGTCCAGAGTTGAATGGTTGAAATGTATAAGGGATATCTTGAATTCCTGTGGCCTGTCTTATATCTGGATAAATCAAAATTTCATTAGTGTTACATGGTTAAAATCTATTGTGAAAGAAACGTTGTTAAATCAATTCTTACAAGACTGGCATATGAACATAGAAAATTCACCTAAATGTTTAAATTACAGGATTTTCAAAAACAATTTTGGACGAGAAATTTACTTAAATAAACTCCCAAAAGACTTAAGAATTGTATTAACAAAATTTAGAACTTGTAACCACAAACTCCCAGTCGAATCAGGTAGATGGACTAATACTGATAGATCTTTAAGATTATGTAATTTATGTAACAAAAATACTTTGGGGGATGAATTTCACTATATTATGGAGTGTCCATATTTTTTGTCTTTACGTGTAAAACTTATTGATAAGAAGTATTGTTTTCATGTAAATACCTATAAATTTGAGAAAATTATGTCCATCACAAATGTTGATTCACTGTTTAAACTGTCTCTGTTTGCTAAAAAGATATTGGCCTGCTTTTAGTAACTATTTAGTTGATACTACTCTTCCTCACTTGACTTTGTATTTTGTATATAATTATGTAAATATGTTCCTGTACCTCATATACCATTGTATGGTCTGAGTGTAAATAAACAAACAAAAGAGTTAGCCTCAGGGCGCTAATTATTTTCTGGCCATGGTCATTTTGTATCTTTTAGTTTCATTGGTTTTTTAGTGTTGTCTCATGTTTTTCTATTGGTTTTTGTGTTTCTCTCCAAGTTTTCTTTGTGTTTTTGGTTAATTCTTGCTTGGTCTTGGAAGGTGATGGAAGTATAGTCTAGCCATTGAATTTACATATTTTATACATAAGACATTTGACATAGAGACCGACATTTCCTCTTGCATGGTAAGTTATTCTTTCAGACTAATAAGTAATAAGATTCTAATTCTATTAAATGTGAAATCTGTAATTTTTGCACTGAATTCCTAATCACTTTTTCTGGAGTAAATGTTTAATGAGGGTGAGACTTTATATATAGAGTCATGTGTTAATAGTAAATACATTGCTGTCTCACTTTTTCATATTTTTTATTGTAAACTTTATTTTGTGATTAGTGTAGATATCTACAAAGACGTTTATTGTTGATTTGTAGATATTTCAGATATTGTCCTATTATTAGCTGTCCTGTGTACATGCAACTTATATACTGTTGAATATGACCCATTCCCATTGAATGGTATGAATGTTAATTGTTTTTATGCCGAACAATAATTCATTATGTATATATACATTGGAATGATAATTATTGTAAAGATTTTATTGTTAATATTCATTGATTAAAGCAATGGGAGATTTTATTATGTAATTTTCATGTAATTGGATTATCTCCTTTGATTTTGATAAAGCTAAATAATATATTGATGGTACATGTATATTGATTAATAGCTTTATAGTTTTTATACTATTTATTTATTATTTGTTATTTTATTATAGGGTTTTGATGACTACTATTTTACTGATCCATCGTTATAAAAGATAACGTCTTGTCAACTCGAACCAACAGCATTATTGTCTATCATATAACACCATCACAAGTCTGTTACAATTTGGACTGTATATTAAGAACTGATTTCCTAAATTTTATGAAGAAACATGTTATATAGCCAAGAAAGGCTCAAAGGTGCTTTGCATATAAAAATTTGAAAACTACAACCGAGGAACAATAGCTTGCTGTTTCGGGGCGTAAACGAAGTCTTAACTTCTACACAGTTATAGGGCTAAAAAGCTGCTCCTATCGAGAACGAATTCTAGCGATGTGTAGAGAAAGGAGTATAAGGTTGATCCCAGAAAAAAACAAGATACTTTTTTAATTAGTACATCGCATAATGACGCATATCCAGTACGTTGGTCGAAAAAAAACATGCAAGGGATCTACATAATGTATAGCTTGATGAAACATTAAAACCGTAAAACGCACATTTAAAAAAAAAAAAAAATTGTTTCCTTTATTACATATTCCATTTCTTTCACGTTCAAAAAAAAATATCCATGCTAAAACTGTCAAAAATGTTTTAAATTCTTTATTTAATTAAACGGTTATTGACTTTTGAATTCGGTTTACTCGTGACTTAACGGACCTGATCTGGTATTAGTTGCCATCGGCCTTTGTAAACCAATACCTGACCAAGTCCGTATATAGTCCCAAGTAGACCTCATCAAAAGTCAATAATTGTATAATACAGACATAAAATTATGGTCACATATAATGATGTTTATATAAATAACATGTGCAAAGAGTGTAGTCAACATTAAAAATGACTTAATTAATAAACACTCAATTTTATTGTCATTTAACAATTTCACTACGAAAGACCTTCACTAAGACACCTGGTAAATGTGTCATACAGATGAAGAGATCAAAACTTGAACATTTGAATAATTAAAACATGACATAGTTTTCTCCATTTGGTAAATGTAGAACAATCAAATGTTATCAGGAAAAAAAATAACTGTTCATGTAGACGTTATAATGAGTTCATTTATAAGATCAGACCTTGAGCAATGAAAACAGTTATATATGTATTTGTCAATTAAACACTCTTTTGTACCAAGTAAAAATTCTTAACATTCTGCGCTTATGAAAAATAATAATAACAGATAGAAAGAGAGAGGTATGTTCTGATATATATGTAAAGACTTGCAATCATTAAACTTCATTTTTTCTTGTCAACATACAATATCACAGTACAAAAAACCTATTACTAACACATACCTGTATCAAGAGCATGGAGAATGAGATATAAAAACTTAAAATAAAATACTATTAGATAACAGGGAGCTCTGTTTTAAAGGGTTATACTGAATCAGCAAATGTTACCAGGAAAATCAATACTAATACGTAATAATGACAATATAAGATCATTTATGATGTCAGACATTGAGCAAGAAAATCAGTCATGTATATGCTAGTCTTACGCTTCTTTTGGCTTAACATCTCTGTTTATTTGATTGAACTGAAAAATAAAATTATCGTCAATTTAAATTATAAGGAGTGGGTAATTGAAAAAAAAAAACAATTTTACAAGACAGATATCAATATTTCAGATAAAATTTTAGATTTACATTTCAAAGTGTTTAATTGCTGTCAATCCACTTCAAAAAGTCCTTTAACTTCTCATCTTTCTCATAAGTATTTTTCACCGCCCTTATCTTCTTTGGCCAAATAACGGCATCTTTACTGAGTCTATGGTACAGACAAGGTACAGACTTATGCCCGCTGCTCTCACTGGCGTATGTATCTGTCTCGTATTTATAAGCCACTCTCCAGGAGACCTTTGTAAGCTCCGCCAGGAGATCAACTTTTTCTGGGTCTGTTTCCAATGTTTCTTTAAGCTGAGTCTCTAGATTTTTTATCAGCCAGCCTCCTTGATTATCTCTGTTATACGCCTCCTTTCCTGTATTTAAAAGTGCAAGTTTCATGTATTCTGCTATAGCATATTATCTATTGATTACTGTTGGCTGTAACGCGTCATTTGATTGGATAAAAATTAGTTTATGTCTTCACCTTTAACCTTTATTGCCTTTGTTACAATAAGTAACGTCAAAAACGTTTCAATCCGCCTGAAATTGCTTTAAAAATGTTCAATTTGGTGTATTTAAGGTAAACTTATCTCATTTTCTACACTCTTCATAATGGAAAATTAAATCATAAGAAATAAATTTAATACTCAGTAACTACCCAGGTTACTAGTATACTGAAGTAACTGGGTTGGTGTTGCTATAAAAATTCGTTCCTAATGAAACATAAACAACGTACATAAATACGACTAAATATAATCTGTTCTTTAAAAGATTTTTTCAGATTTTTCCCAAAATATCTCAATACAAAACACATATCCCTACTTTGACCCCACTCTTCCCATTGAGGGATGATTTAAAGAATCTGAATTCACATTGCATTAGGATGTTGGTATATTATAAATCATGTTCTTATTGTTTTTGAGAAGAAATTCAACTTTTAGTTTAAAATTTATCGAATAAGTTTATTAACTTTTTGTTAACCCTTGTTTTAATCAAATTCATGTTCTGGTGATAATCTACAGGTGGTAAAGATTTTTTTTACCGTGATATGGAAAACCTTTGCCGTTGCTATTATAGTATTTTACTGTAAATTATAATTGTATCTATTGTACACTTTAAAAATTCGTTAAAAATGTCTACTTATATGGTATATCCTACCTGGAGCAGAGGCAAACATGACTAACGTATCATTGACACAGGGTGGTGGATCACATATAATAGGCTCCGGGAAAAAGAAATCCAGAATCTCTTGTTCATATCCTTGACATTCCTTTTTAATTTTTGTAACCTGGTCAGTTGAGAGGCCTTCTGCAAGTAAAGTCTCGGATAAATGAGTGGCCATCTTGTCATTTGTTTTCTGTGCTTCATGTGTTAAGGTGGGTGGATTAACCTTCACAAGAAATGCTGTGTAGTTCAAAATTTTGGTGTAAAGTTTTTCCTTTTCAAGCCACTGTAAAAGAAATGTCAATTTCTTTTAAATTGGTTCTCACAATCAACTGAAAATATAAAAACGAATTAAGAAACTCAATACCTCACTATAAAACAATTAATTGCTTAGTTTATTTCATAACTAAGGTTCCCACAGGAATTTAATTTTTTTTATCTTTGTTTTAAAGTCTTAGAGACAACTTACTATATTACCTTTAAGTGTATTTCTGTATTGTCATATATAATGCCAACGTAAGATTACAATTTTTAAAAAAAAATCATTTATTTAACAGTTTACTCTTATACTTGCCTCCTGGATTTGCTTTATCCTGGCCTCTTTATCTTCCTCTGTTTGCTTTCTGGTACTTTTCTTGGCATCTGTTGTATCCTGATGCGAGGTAACTCCCGAGGCTTCTACAGAATCAGGGTTTTCTGTACCAGCCCTGATATCATTTTTTTCAGTCAATACATTGACCATCACCCCAGGATCAAAGTTCGTATGTTCATGTAAATCAAATCGGCTTCTGCATGACTAAAAGTATACAAATGCCTTAAAAAATTCTACATAACTCAAATATTTCTAAATCAATACCAGAATTTTGGTATCTTGGAATTTTTTCTGTTTAGCCATATAGAACAGGGGTGAATTTGATCGATCATATACATGCAGGTGCATTTAATTAAAAAACACTTAAGTTTTAAACAGATAATCTATTACCTGAATGAAATAAAAACAGGGTTTTCCTTTAAGAGCTGGACATTTGCGTCGGTCAAACATTCTGACAATGTCTCTGGTAAAAAGAGACGTTCCATCTTGGAAGAACAACTGATGTACCCTTTCAGTCCTGTTTATCTTTTGACCCGTGATTCCAGATGGGTGCTGCTCAGTTGACTCTGACTTGTCCTCTTTTATAGCAATGGATACCTCTTGTCCGTGTGTACTGATAATCAGCACAACGTAGCTTGGGTTCAGTTTTCCACACCATTTAATTGCTGTAGCATTTCATAAATATTTAAGAAAATTATACTGAAGAAGATTTTATGGCTGTTAAAAAATAATGCCCCAAAAATCAAAATAAAGTAACTCTAACCTTCTTGTAAAAATTCTTCTGTTTGTTGAGCAGTTGGATTCAGTTTCTTTTTTACAAAACATCCAAGTTCTTCAAAACAATTCCTCACTATTTTAAGTTCGTGTGCTGAAGGACGCCTATGCTGTAATGATATAGCAGCTTCCTTAGACTCGAATTCAAAAACACCAATGTAAAGACAGAGTCCTGGACTTTCAAGGGGATAGGCGTTTCCATTTTCGTGTTTTTCACCAGAGTACGTCGCGTTGACATTTATTCTAAGCAAAATAAGATATGCATATAATATAGATCCATGCAGCTGCGTAACAATGGTTGAAACTGCGAAGTGTTTATTCAATACATAAAAGTTCTTTTTTTAAATATTAAAAAGAATTCTGAAGAAATAAGTAAATTGAAGTCTAAAAAGTTACGATTGAATAAAAACAAACATACTTATCACCAGAATCTGTTAAGTTTTCATCTTCATCCGTTGTGTTTAAATAAAAGCATGGAGCTTGTTTGTGATCTTCCACAATTTCCATTTTTGGAAACTTTGGTTCTATGCTATGTATTGGAGTCTGTACAGGGGTGACCGTATCTACCTGATCCTTTGAGGTATTATAGCAAATAAGTTTGTTGAATTTGTCCACAATATCCTTGGCTAATCTTTTGATGATGTCTGGAGTGTTGTTGTCCATAGATACAACCATGTGATATACTTTTGATTCATGCCTCATGTATTCTTCTTTTTCACCTCTCTCAGTGACTTTTGGGGCAAAAGAAGGAAAACAGGCCGGAAGGAGAAGATGGTTTATGTTACAAACCACAACCAAAATGAAGTCAATTCCTTCATCTTCTTCATCATCACCCAACAGCTCTGATTAAAACAAATTAAAATAAAACTGACTCAAAAGAATAACCCAGCAGTGCAACTAATAACACCATGACCAATGAAATTCTTGCAAGGGAATTCATTTGAGGAGATAATGTCCTTTAAGTCGTTTCATATCCTTTTAATCTTTTATTTGTCTTAAATTAACGAGTATTTATAGGACATAGTCCATTTTCTTTCCACTGGCAGCCAAAGAGGAAGTTTCTTTGTTAATGTCGTTTAACGTCCCTCTCGAAAAATTCACTCATATGGAAACGCCACCACTTGTCGGTGGAGAGCTGCAAATTTTGACCTTTACTCGGCACTCATGGCACTCAAAGTCATTGAGCAGTATTTTTTTTTCTTTACTTCGACACGGGACAACGGTCTATACATTCTCATCCGAAAGACTGGTGACCACGTCCCGCAGTAGGATTCGAACCCACGACGTAAAGATCAACTCCTCACTCCACTACTCCAAAGCAGACTCTCTTTATCACTACGTCACGCGGCCGCCCAAAAAGGAAAGTCAGGTGAGGTTACATTATGCAACTGAACCATTCATTTTAAGTTATCTAACATTATTTTCATATATGATTTTAAAATTGAATATAAAATTATCTGAACATATCTATTTTATCTCATTAAAAAATTACTCATGATGAATATGGCAAATGATTTTATTTTTACCTTCTAATTTGTTTTGGATTTTATTTGATGGCTCTTTCCAAAATGTGTCCCAGAAAACATTGTCTGTTATGACAATCAGGGATGATGCTGACTCAAGATCCCGACCAAAGGTCCTTGCAACTGATGTGAGTTTTCCTGAAAGATATCTTTTTTGATTTTCTAATTATTCGATTAGCGCATACCTTTATTAATTAACTAAAGTCCGATCTCATTCAAAATTGTTCTGAAATTATTATTGTCTTAAATATGTTTTTATTTTCATTGAAAGTCACTCATACTTTAATTAAATTATTTTAGATTTGTTTGTAAATCTGAGTCAATCAGATAATTACCTGATTTTATCTTTCCCTCATCAATGCCAGCATCAACCAATCTTTGCTTTTCCTCAATTAGGGATTTTATTTCATGCGATAGCGGTTTTAATGTTTTGGTGTTCTTAACGTAAAGTAACCCTAACAAATATCAAAGTAAAAATTCAGAATCTTAATCTAAATCTAAAGTTAAAACTTGAATGAATACTGTTAAAATTATTAAACTTTTTTTAAATGACTGTGAACTTCAACAAGGGGTCAATATCCCTGACGGACAGCTGAATTTCATGGGTTTCTGAGAAGATATAACCAAATCGAAATTCATTCCCAGCTGAAATTAGAACTCTTAACCCTAGCTTTTATAATTAATGAGGAATATTTTTTAAAAAATATGAAATTCTCAATTGTTTTCCCCCAGCATCTACCCAAATATAAGTAGTTGAAATTACTAGTATTCAGTTGTTGCAGAAAAGAAACTGAAAATATAGCTGATATACAACTAACACGACAATAGAAAAATGGACTGTTGCAAGTGTCAGGTGTTCTGAAAATAGGTGCTTATTGATACAATTAACAAACAAAATAGGTTTTTAAAATTTTGAAAAATAAATGAAAGTTCAAAAATGTAAAATAGCTTTGGAATATATATATACAATGTATATATATATATATATATATATATATATATATATATATATATATATATATATATATATATATATATATATATATATATATATATATATATATTCTTCATTGTATTCTCCTTTATAACTTACCTATTTCCCCTTTCATATTGTTTTTGGTAAATGACTACTTTCTTTTTATTATTTACCTACAAAGTTTTCATATATTTAAGGTATATTATGTCACTAGTTACTAAATTTAGTATAGATAAAGTCGGTATGATTAAAGATAATACCTCTACTCTTTTTTTCTATTTTTAAATAGTACTAGTAATCGGACTGGATAAAAGCCAAATGCTAAAAACAAAATCTTCCTCAAAGCTCAAAGAGAATGTCTTACTGTATGTAGGAAACAAAATAATTAGGTCTGAGGATAACTGTAAAAAAATGCTTTTACTGATTTCACAAGATTTATCATAATCCAAAAATGTTAATATAATTAATATTAAAAGTTTTTTTTTTATATAAATTGTGTTTTTAAGCGGCAGATATCATTGCAAGGAAGATTTTATCATTGAATTTTTTAATGTGGTACATGTACTTTTGTGGTTATATCCCTTAGGGTAGGCTAATTCTTGGAAAATTACCGTTTGGTAAGGCTGAGACGCATAGAGTTGGCATAATTATTCTTAAATTATTTTGAAAAATTCAATGTTTTTAATTAGCTACACAATTTTACGAAAACACCTGAAAAAATTTTGCCTTAAAGTCGTATTTGGGTACCTCGTCTACCTTGATAAGCGTGGCGCAATGGTCTAACGTTCACTTTCATCGCAGGTTAAAGAATTGATCCTTTGTACTTCGCGGATTCGAATTTCACTGCGTGCCGTGCATAAAACTTCGACGAGCTCACTTTGATCTCTATATTTTTCTTTTGTTAGAGTGAAACTGAGATCAAAAGTGAGCTTTTGTGTTTTATGGCCTCCAGGCAAGTCCTACAGGTACCATAAAGCGGTTTTATGGCGGGTGTAAAATTTGGCGTTTTGCTTGCTCATAGGTATGCCATCAATTTTGGCGTCATTTATTTAAGCGGATAGAGTGATCCATCTCTTTGCAGATGAACACTAAGAAGAGTACTGACTATTTTAGCGATTAAAATTTTAGCAGGCTACCATCAAAACGTCAAAATAAGCCAAAATAAGCACCCCGCTAAAATACCCCGCTATATGGTATGACCGTACAGACCAAAGTGCCGTGTCACACTAGTTTCTGGAACAAAAAGCACTGAGCACAAGTCTAATTTGCAGCCCTTCATCGGCAAGCGGTTGCATCTAAAATGAGTAAAAAATCAACAATAGGTCATTACTGAATAAACAAAGAAACGTTACTCTGAACCACATTTTTAACTCAATGAATCTAACATCAAACAAAAACTACTCATTTGAGCAGGAGTGAGTTTTCATTATTTCATTTACGTATTAGGTATAATGCTATGGATAATTAAAGAATAATATTTCACATAAAACAACCATTAATTCAACTGAATATATCATTTAATGTATATATAGAGAGCATAAAATGTCAATGGAATTAATAGTTTATTAAAATAATACCAAGGTATAATATGATCACAGACAGATATAAAAATAACAATGTATTACAGGAGGGAAGTTACCCTAAGAGTGATAATTAAGATTGATTAATAAAATCAATCACATTCTTTCATTATTCATTAATACTTCTATCATTATAGCAGATCTGAATCATGCACATGATAAGTACTTGGAACAGTCAAATAATAAGCCATTTACATGTATTGCCCAGGCGACAAACATGATTTTATTGAGAAAAAATTAATGGCTTAGATATTACTTGATAAAAAAAATAGTACCTTAAAGTTCCATAGACATTGAAATACAAATTAAATAAAACAAATAATTAGCTTTACGTATATTTGTTTGACCCGAAGAACTCAAAATATCGTAATAGAAAATTCATCAAAGTATTTCTACATACAATATTTACATCCACTGAAAATTTTCTCCTTTATTTATTAAGAAAACCCATTGCGTTAATCACTGCATGAACTACATCAGGCATGTCGCCAGTACAGATTTCTTGATCAGTGGCTGTTCCATCATTGAAACGTATAAAGACATTCGCATCATTAATACAATAATTAATCTTTTTAATCCTACTATAAATGATTAATTAAACAGATATAAATATAAACAATAAAATGGCTTTCTTTGTTTATTATTACTGGAATTAACGGTCGCAGCTATTGCAGAAAAAAATTACATAACCCGTTTACGCGGGTTATGTATTTTTTCTGCAACAGCTGCTTCCGTTAATTCCAGTAATAACAAACAAAGAATGCATTTTATTGTTTAAATGAACCGACAAATAAGGAGGAAATAAATAGTAAAATCACAATAAAGTTGCAAATGATTCTTCTATCTAAAACGAAAGAGTCATAAAAACCTAAATCATAATAAGGCATGGAATATATCATAAATCTGCATCTAGTAACAAAAATACAGATCTAACTAGTAGTACTTATATGGCAAATTGGATTCAAATTTATGAGATCAAACCTTGAGCAAGAAAGAACACGGCTAAGAATATTCTTCTCTATCATCCCTGAAAGTTTAAGAGAAAATCTATCAAACCACCCATGGAAAAAAGTTCCAACAAAAAGGAGGGGGAATGCAAAATGTTTTCATCTGAAAGAAAAGATCTTAATTATAACTACACATGGAATAAATAACCAGTGAGCAAATTGTAACAGAAAACAGTTGTTATTACCATACTACATACTAGTATATGTCATATTATGAGATCACTTCTGGAGCAAGAAAAGCAGTCATGCATTTGTCTTATGGCTTTATGTGTACTCCCTTGCTGACTTTACTCCTGTTTGTTTGAAAAGTAATCACTATATGACACATTATTGATATGGGAATAATATCAAAAATAGAATATTCCATTGGTTGTTATACCTGTGATCCCTCCAAACTAGAGATTGTTTCCTAACAACCATACACCATCAGAAGTCGTGAAATAGGCTTGTACCCCGGAGCTTATCACCAATTTTATTAGGGTTCTCTCAAAACTTTTGTATTTTAGCACGTGACTACAATCAAGAGCACCAGCGACAGCCTTAATTGTTCGAGTTCTACATGGCCTTGTTTTCGATACTTGCAATTATACAGGAAAATGAGTGAATAATGCTTTGAAAGTGTGGCAAGTTTGAAATTGTTTTTATATAAACCTAAATAAATCAAAAGTATAAACTGCAATTAATAAGATTTTTCTAGACCAATTTTTGGCAAATTATGTAAAAATGGATGGAGGCAGTTTAATGCAGGATGCAGTTTAAATACTAGTATTAGAAAAATAATGAAAAAAGCGTATCGATATGTACTTTGATATTAGTATAAACTATAATGACTTGTTTGATACGAAAGATTGAAAGTCAGAGGTAGTTAATGTTAATGTATTGTAAACTGCCCTCATTGTAGAAAGAGGGAATCAGAAAAAAAAAATAAAAGGAAGAAAATTAAAGTTAATATACGTGTATTGTATATTATAATTTACATAACAACAACAACAACACAATTATGAATTTGATTATAGGGATTGAGGTGGGGTTGGGTTGCAGAAGTAATAATAAAAAAGATGTGTTTGGGACATTCCAATTTTTCCTCTAATAAAATTTTAAAATTGCCAAACGAAACTATTTTTCCAGCGAGGTTGTTGTAGACAATTTACATCTCCTGATAATAAACTACATGTAGCTATGTGCCCAGAGAAAGTTGCTAATATTCTACCTTAACAAGATTATGGGCCAGACGACCCCCTAGTACATTTGCACTATGTATGAAGTTTTCCGCCGTCTAGACAAAACTTCAAGTTTAAACTCCATCAATTCTCATTGTTGTAAGGTCACTTCATCTACCTTGATTACATCCTCCTAAGGTAAATTCATGGGAAAAAATCCAAATCTGATGGTCAGAAATTAATATACAATACAAATTTTTCTTCTCTGCATCATGGTGGTTTTTGGGCATCTCTTTTTTGCTAATTTCTACTTTAACCATTGGAAAAATTTCTTATATTCTCCACTCTGGTCACTCTCAAGAAGCTCCTTTGCCCTTTTAATCTCCTCTGGCCATATAATGATATCCCTGCTGAGTCTATGGTACAGACAAGGAACTGACTTATGCCCACTGCTCTCACTGGCGTCTGTATCTGTTTCATATTTAAAAGCCATTCTACAGGAGACCTTGGTCAACTCAGCCAGGAGATCAATTGTTCTTGGATTCATCCCCAAAGATTTCTTCAGCTGAGCTTCCCGGTTTTTGATTAGCCACCCTCCTTGATTGGCTCTGTTGTAAGCCTCCTTTCCTGAAAAATAGTCTATAACACGTAAACATTGCTTTGGAATGTAATGCATTACAGTTTTCACCAATGAAGTCAACGCTTGAAACAGCAACAACGCTAATAACTTCGACACCGAACAAAAGGCCCATGGGCCACATCGCTCACCTGAGAAGCTTTGACCATGCTGTTCTTTCCTCGATTTCCCATTGTAATACATATTGTGACCCCACCCTACCCCAGGGGTCATGATTTGAATAATTTGAAACCTACACAAACCAAAGATGCTTCCACATAAGTTTCAGCTTTTCTGGCCCAGTGGTTCTTGAGAAAAATATTTTTAAAGATTTTTCCTACATATTTCTATGTAAAAATTTGATTTCCAATTGTGGCCCCGCTCTACCCCCGGGGGTCATGATTTAAACAATTTAGAATCTACACTACCCCAGGATGCTTCCAAATAAGTTTCAGCTTTTCTGGCCCAGTGGTTCTTGAGAGAAAGATTTTTAAAGATTGTTCCAATATATTTCTATGTAAAACTTAGATTTCCCATTGTGGCCCCGCCCTACCCCCTGGGGACATTATTTGAACAATTTAGAATCTACACTACCCCAGGATGCTTCCACATAAGTTTCAGCTTTTCTGGCCCAGTGATTCTTGAGAAGATTTTTAAGATTTTTCCTACATATTTCTATGTAAAACTTTGAATCCCCATTGTGGCCTTGCCCTACCCCCGTGGGTCATGATTTAAACAATGTAGAATCTACATTACCCCAGGATGCTTCCACATAAGTTTCAGCTTTTCTGGCCCAGTGATTCTTGAGAAGATTTTTAAGATTTTTCCTACATATTTCTATGTAAAACTTTGATTCCCCATTGTGGCCTTGCCCTACCCCCGTGGGTCATGATTTAAACAATGTAGAATCTACATTACCCCAGGATGCTTCCATATAAGTTTCAGCTTTTCTGGCCCAGTGGTTCTTGAGAAGAAGATTTTTTAATGACCCCACCCAATTTTTGTCTTTTCTTGATTATCTCCCCTTGTGAGGGACATGGCCCTTCATTTTTACAATTTGAATTTCCCTTTACTCAAGGATGCTTTGTACCAAGTTTGGTCAAAATTGGCCCAGTGCTTCTTGAGAAGAAGTCGAAATTGTGAAAAGTTTACAGACGGACGGACGACGGACAAAATGTGATCAGAAAAACTCACTTGAGCCTTCGGCTCAGGTGAGCTAAAAAAAGTAAACAATAGCCTACGAAGAAATTATTTTTCAATAACAGGCAAATGTATATACTTACGGGGTTTTTCCATCGATTAAAATATAGATGTAACTCAAAGCACATAAATAGTATTTTCGAAATGAACTATTGAGATATTCAAAACAACACCAAAAACGTGGGTTTAATTAAATGAACAAGTGGTTCAGATAATTTTACTGCACCCCAAAAGGTATATTGTGGCGACTGCAAATTTTTAAACGACTCATGGAGAATACTGTCCATATACATGATATCATACCTGGAGCAGAGGCAAACATAACTAAAGAGTCATTGACACAAGGAGGTGGATCACTTATGGTAGGCCCTGGAAAAAAGAAATCCAGAATTTCTTGTTCAAATCTTCGACATTTCTCCTTAATTTCCTTTGCCTGATCTAATGTGAAACCTTCAGCAAGTAAAGTCTCAGATAACTTGGTGGCCGTCTCCTCTCTTCCTTCTGCTTCATGTGGTGTTCTTTTTGTATGCTCCTTGAGATATGTTGTATATTCCAAAATATGTATGTGGAGTTCTCGTTTAATCTACTAAGTATTTTTTTTCCATGTTTCTGAAGGAAACAAAATGGGGTCTAGGGATTGACAAAACACATTTTGTTTGAGAACACAGTAAAACTTGTTCTGTCATAACTATTTGTTTTTATTTTGACATAGTTTTAAGATACGAGATGATATACGGTATATACTATATGTAGATCCTACCTAAAATGTCATAAGGTTCCGATTTTTCATCGACAGGTTGAAGTTCGTTTTTTTACCGATCAGGGGAAAAATGAAATACTTATATTAAATATAAGAATTTTTAAAGCTTTTTTAAAACAACTTTTCTACTTGCCTCCTGGATTTGCTTCAATCTGGCCTCGTTATCTTCTTCTGTATGCTTCTTGACACTTCTCTTTGCGTCTGTTTTATCCTTATTTGAGGGACCCCTGGAGGCATCTATAGACTCTGAGCTCACTGGAGCAGATCTAATATCATTTTCTTCCGTCAACACACTGACCATCACCCCAGGATCAAAATTCTTATGTTCGTGCGAATCAAATCGGCTTCTGCATGACTAAATGTATACAGATACCTTGAAAATATTTCCGTCATTACAGAGATATTTTAAAATCAATGTCAGTTTTAGTAATTTGGAATCTTTTCTAGTAAATTATATAGAACGTGAGAAAAAAAATTAGATCCGCCGTATCATATCGTATATATGCAGATGCATGCATTTAATTATAAAGCAATAAAGTTTGAGTAAGTTAATCTTATACCTGAATGAAGTAAAAACGGGGTTTTCCTTTAAGAGCTGGGCATTTGCGCTGGTCAAACATTCTGACAATGTTTCTAGTAAAGAGAGGCTTTCCGTCATGGAAGAACAACTGATGTACCATTTCAGTCCTGGGTGGTTTCTTCTGATCAATGATTCCAGATGGGTGCTGCTCGGTGGATTCCGACTCAGCCTCTTTAATAGCAATGGGTACTTCTTGTCCGTGTGTACTGATAATCAGTACAAAGTAGCTAGGCTTCAGTATTTTACACCACTTAATTCCTACAGCATTTCAAAAATACTTTAGGAAATTATTTTAAGGCATATATTGCCGCTGTTAAATAATAATAAATGTCCCAAAATCAAAATAAAAGTAACTCTGACCTTCTTGTAAAAATTCTTCTGTTTGTTTAGCAGTTGGATTCAGTTTCTTTTTTACAAAACATCCTAGCTCTTCAAAACAATTCTTCATTATTTTAAATTCACAAGATGAAGCTTCCCTTTTCTGTAATAGTATACCAGCTTCCTCAGACTCGTATTCAAATACACCAATGTAAAGACATAGTCCTGGATTTTCAAGTGGATAGGCGTTACCCTCTTCGTCTTGTTCTTCTTGTTCATCAGATTATGTCTTGGCATTTATTCTGCTCAGAATAAAATGACATATGCAAACAGTATGAACCATGAAGCTTCATAACAGTGGTTGAAACTGCTACAAAGAAAACAACGTATATTTCATTTTTGTCAATTTTTGCCAAGTTATTTTGTATTGTATAATTTTTTTCTGACCTAACAAAGTCTCGCCTAAAGAGCCTATTTAAAATTTCATACTTTACACCAGAATCCTTCGAGTTTTCATCTTCATTTGTTGTATTTAAATAAAAGTATGGAGCTTTTCTTTGATTGTTATCGTCCTCTATTTCGACTCTTGGAAACTTTGGTTGTGTGTTATGTATTGGAGTCTGTACAGGGGTGACCGTATCTACCTGATCTTTTGAGGTACTAAAACAATTTAGATTGTTGAATTTATCCACAATTTCCTTGGCCAATCTGTTAATGATGCCTGGAGTGTTGTCGTCCATAGATACAACCATGTGATATACTTTTGATTCATGCCTCAGGTATTCTTCGTTTTCACCTATCCCAGTGACTTTTGGGGCAAAAGAAGGAAAACAGGTCGGAAAAAGAAGCTGGTTTATGTTACAAACCACAACCAAAATGAAGTCAATTCCTTCATCTTCATCATCATCATCATCACCCAACAGCTCTGATTAAAACAAATTAAAATAAAACTTACACAAAAGAATATAACCCAGCAGTACAACAGATAACACCATTACTAATGAAAATTATGAAAGGGAATTCATGTGCAGAGATGATGTCACCTCAGTCACTTCATATCGCGTCAAAATGTTTTGTCTTAATATATTAACGAGTATTTATAAACCAGTCCAATTTCTTTCCACTGGCAGCGAAAGAGGTTTCTTTGGTAAACGTCCCCCTCGAGAATTTTTCACTCATACGGAGCCGCTACCAGTTGTCGGTGGAGAGCTGCAAATTTTGACCCTTACTCGGCACTCATGGCACTGAACGCCTTTGAGCAGTAAAGTTTTTATTTACCGCGACACGGGACAACGATCTCTACAGTTTCATCTGAAGGACCGGTTCCAGTAGGATTCGAACCCCGACGTACAAATCAACTCACTCTGCGACTCCAAAGCAGACTTTTATTCACTACGCAACGCGGCCACCCGAAAAGGGAAGTCAGGTAAGGTTACATTACGCAGCTGAACTATTCATTTTAAGTTATAGTACATTATTATCATGCTTTTAAAATTGAATAGGATATTATCTGAACATACATTGTATTTTATTTCATATGAAGTACACATAATAAACATGGTGCGAAATTTTATTTTTACCTTCCAGTTTGTTTTGGATTTTATTTGATGGCTCTTTCCAAAATGTGTCCCAGAAAACATTGTCTGTTATGACAATCAGAGATGATACTAGCTCAAGATCCTTCCCAATGGACTTTGCAACTGATCTAAGTTTTCCTGAAAGATTACATTTTTTTTTATTTTCTAATTATTCGATTGGCGCATACATATATTACTTAAGTCCGATCAGATTCAAAATTGTTCTACAATGATTATTGGATTAAATATGTTTTAATTTCATTCAGAGTCATACTTTAATTAATATATTTTAAATTTGTTTGTAATCTGCTCCAAACAAATAATCATACCTGTTATTATCTTTCCCTCATCAACGCCAGCATCAACCACT
Source organism: Saccostrea cuccullata (assembly GCF_032062105.1). Lineage (NCBI taxonomy): Eukaryota > Metazoa > Mollusca > Bivalvia > Ostreida > Ostreidae > Saccostrea > Saccostrea cuccullata. Next base: position 183,944 of record NW_026930272.1, read on the forward strand.
CTTTGCTTTTGCCCAATTAAGGATTTTATTTCCTGTGATAGCGGTTGTAATGTTTTGGTGTTCTTTACATAAAGTAACCCTAACAAATATTAAAGTAAAAATTCAGAATCTAAATCAAAATCTCGTGTTAAAACTAAAATGAACACTGTTAAAGTTACCAAAGTTCACAATAAAATGTCTGTGAACTTTAACAAGGAGTCAAGATCCCTGACGAACGAACAGCTGAATTTCATGGGTTTCTGAGAAGATATATAACCAAGTCGAAATTTATCCCCAGCTGAAATTAGAACTCTTAACCCATACTATTTATCTATATTCAATAAGGACTAACGCTCGTGATCCTGTTTGTTTCTGTTTGATAAAATTGAAAATAATATGTTTCCTTTTAGGTACTTTAAGGTTTCGCTTGTTCATTGACATACGTATTTTGTGAAATCATAAAAATGTGCTCCCACTTATTCCACGTCTAAAGAAAAAAAAATCAAAATATGATTTTTTTTCCAAACATATATCCATATAAGACAATAATGAAACATGTAACCTATGATTTCAAAGTAATAATAAATTGATTGAGGGCTACCTGATAATAATAGTTACGCCAACGGTTTCACTTTGAATACTTAATGTCAGAAGAGGTTTTGACCGAATCCTAGGAATATTTTTTTTAAAAAGTGAAATTCACAATTTTGTTCCAAATGTAAGTGGTGAAATTATTCAGTTGTTGCAGAGAAGAAACTGAAAATATAGATGATAGACGAGGTACAACAAACAATGACAATAGAGAAACAAACTGCTACGATAGTAAGGTGTTCTAAAAATAGCTAGGTGCTCATTGAAACAATTAATAAACAAATTACGTTTTAAAATTTCGAGAAAATAAAATTAAAATATAAATAAGTTAAAAATTTAAAATAGCTTTTTAATATATATTCTTAATTGTATTTTCTTTCATAACTTACCTATTTTCCCTGTCATATTTTTTTGGGTGAATGATACTTTCGTTTTATTATTTACCTATAAGTTTTTATGTATTTAAGGTGCATTATGTCACTAGTTACTAAGTTTAGTATCGATAAAGCCTGTCTGATTAAAGATCATACCTCTGCTCTTTTTTTTGATTTTGATTGTAAATCCGTGTAATTGGAATGGATAAAAGCCAAGTGCTGAAAACCCTTAGATTTAGTCTTCCTCAAAGAGAATGTCTTAAATAGAAACCAAAATAACTAGGTCTGAGGAAAACTTAAAAAACAAACATGCATTTACTGACATCACAAAATTTATCATTATCCAAAAACGTTAAATGCTATTAATATTTAAAGTTGATATAAATTGTGTTTTTAAGCGGCAGATACATGTACCATCGCAAGGCACTAGATTTTGTCAGTGAATTTTTTGTGGTACTTTTGTTGTTACATATGTTTATCCGTTAAGGTAGATCAATTCTTAAAAATTACCGTTTGGTAAGGATGAGACTCATAGAGTTGGCGTAATTATTCTTAAATGATTTTGAAAACTTAAGGTCAAGATCTAGTAAATGAAAGGTTCCTACAGATTTACCAAACTTGAGAAATAAACTCCTTTATTGATGCTTTACAACTTTAGCTTGGTCAAATAAGGTGTATCGGGGCATAATTTGTAGGTAAACAAGATGAAAAACTGTATTTTAAACTATCATTTTCAATGAAAAATTAAGAAAACCAGTCATGAATATGTGAGTTTTTTTCGTATTCGGCAATGGAAACGTATCCAGATTGCCTACAGTCTCTCAGAAAACGGTAATTAGTATGTTCATGGCCTCTTCTTTAAATCAATATCAAATTTAATATAGGTATCCAGTTTACTTTTCATATGATTTCAAATTGAATGACATGAAAATACCCTATTTTCTACATAATTCTGCTATAGCCGTAAAGTACGGGAAAAAGAAAGTTGATATTGATTATGACGTCATAATGGGTCTAGCACCAAAAAATTTGTCTCAAGTTATTTACTAGATCTTGACCTTAAACGCTTTTATAAATTAGCTACACAATTGTATGAAAACACCAGAGAAAATTTCGCTATAAAGAAATATTTAGATAACTCGTGTATTTTGATACACGTGGCGCAATGGTCAGAGGTTTACTTTCATTGCAGGCCTAGAGCTAAAAAACTTTGACGAGCTCACTTTGATCTCAGTTTATTTTTTCACTATTAAATCCCATGGAAAAGTGAGACTGAGATCAAAAGTAAGCTCGCAAAAGTTTTATGGCCCCAGGCCAATCCTTCAGATGTGACCATACCGAGAAAGGTATCGTTTCACAGTAAATGTAGTTTCTGGCACAAAAGACCCCTCATTGCTCAAAGGCCTAAGTACCGAGTACAGGTTTAAATTTGCAGTCCTTCATTGGCAAGTGGTGAGTAAAAATTATCGATAGGTCATTAACAAACGTTACTTTGAACAACATTTTTAACTCAATAAGCCTAACCTCTTAACAGCACTACTCATTTGAGCATGAGTGAGCTTTTACTATTTAATTACGATTTAGGTATAATGCTGCTCAAACTAGTTGTTCATTCTCACCAAAAAGTATAAATAACTAGATACGATCTCGTTGCGAGCAACGAGAGGTCTTCCGTCCGATTCAGGAAAAAAAAAACTTGTAAAATCGTACTAAAAAGTGATTCAAAATTTTGATCACAAGGAGGAGTGAATCCAGGTCGCCAACGTGAATGCGCCTTTTTTCTCTTTTCTCCCCAACGCGCGAACCATTTAGCTATTGGGAATACTGCTTTAAATATACTTGTGTATACTTTTGCAACAGTACACCTGTCTAAGAATCATAAAAGGCGGGCCACTATTCATAATTTCGTGTCAAACGCCACGCGTAAATATTCGCACCTTTTCTTTGTACTAATCTATTATTAAGGTGCAATAGTTTCAATGAAATTAATTAAATGAAACATTCTTATCGCCTTTATTTTATTTCGGCGTTAGGAAAGTATATTTAACACATTGTACACATTACATATCGTATCTAGCCCAGTAACACTAAAGCAGTGAAACGTAAATTAAGTTTTTTAAGATTGACACTGAATTGCAACGTACTACTACGTGAGAGTCCAAGTATTTTTTTTGCATTTCATATATCCTTATGTCAGAATGGTTTAATCAAACGCTCAGCTGCCTCCATAAGCCCCTACTCGCGAAATGTCGGAGTTGACAGAGACAGCCGCCATCTTGGGCCCGCTTCAGATTTTCAAATATTAATATCTAGAGTTCAGATTAACCAATATTAAAACAACTTATATAGTAAGCATCAATAAAAGTGTCTCTATTAATATTCCAAAAATAAATGAAAAATATTGAAAAACAAAGAAAGTTGAAAATTTGGACTTTTTGAATTGGCTTCCGGTAGCGACAGGAAGTACTGACGACGAACGAAAAGTTGCGTCCTGGAAAGTATTGATCATCATCTATAAACTCTGAAAGTTTCACATTGATATCTTTTACCGTTTTTGAGTTTAATCGTAGACAAAATGTCGTTTTAAAATCAGGAAAATGGTCCAAAACTTGGCACCAGATAGGAATTTCCAAAAACTGTCTTGGAACTTTCAAGAGTATCTTACAACACATCTTTCTTGAAAATTTCATGTAATTCTATTCAGTAGTTGTCGAGAAATCGTGTCAGAAAAATAATAATAATAATAATAATAAGAAACAGAGCAATAACTATAAGGTCTTCCGTGAAGACGGAAGACCTTAATAATATTTCATAAAAAACATTAATTCTATAGAATAATCGTTTAATGTATATATTGAACATAACATGTCAATGATAACTTGGAAAATAGTTAGTATATTAAAATAATACATGTATATGATCACAGGTAGATATAAAAATAACAATGTATTACAGGAGTGAAGTTACCCGAAAAGTGATAATTAAGATTAATTAATGAAAAGTTAAACACACGCATTCCTTCATTCATTAATATTTATATCATTATAGCAGATCTCAAATTGGCACATAATATGCAAAAAGATCTTATATAATGAGATCGATACTTGAACAGTTAAATAACATGCCACTTGCATGTATTGCCAAGGCGATTAAAAGTTTTTTCTTGAGAAAAAAATAATGATTTAGCTACAATTTGATAAAAAACAAGATGTGTTTGTTAAAACACTATGCGCCCGGCGGCAACAAAGTTCAAAAAATCTATTTTTAGCATATTGGTTACAGTCAAGGTCACAAGGTCATTGACCGTGGTGTCATTTGAAAGAACTTAATCAGTGGAGTATGCATCCCAAATATGAAGTCCCTATCTCCTATGGTTTAAAAGTTATGGCAAAAAGTGTAAAAAGCTATTTTTAGCATATAGGTCACAGTCAAGGTCATTGACCATGGTGTCATTTGAAAGAACTTAATCAGTGGAGTATGCATCCCTAATATGAAGTTCTTATCTCCTATGGTTCAAAAGTTATGGCAAAAAGTGTAAAAAGCTATTTTTAGCATAAAGGTCACAGTCAAGGTCACAAGGTCATTGACCATGGTGTCATTTGAAAGAACTTAATCAGTTGAGTATGCATCCCAAATATGAAGATCCTATCTCATATGGTTCAAAAGTTATGGCAAAAATTGTAAAAAGCTATTTTTAGCATAAAGGTCACAGTCAAGGTCACAAGATCATTGACCTTGTTGTCAACATAAAGGGCTTCATTAGTGGAGTATGCATACCAAATATGAAGTCCCTATCTCCTATGGTTACAAAGTTATGACAAACAGTGGAAAAAGCTATTTTTAGCATATAGGTCACAGTCAAGGTCACAAGGTCATTGACCTTGATGCCTTTTGAAAGGACTTTATTAGTGGAGTATGCATACCAAATATGAAGTCTCTATCTCTTATTGTTCAAAAGTTATGGCCAAGGTTAAAGTTGACAACAGACAAACAGACAAACAGATAAACAGACAAACAGACAGGACAAAAACAATATACGCCCGGGATCTATCGATCCGGGCGCATAAAAATATTAACTTAAAGTTACATAGACAGTGAAATACAAATTAAATAAAATAAATAATTAGCTTAATATATTTGTGGTTCACCGAAAGAACTCAAAAGATCGTGATAGAAATCCATCAAAGCATTTCTATATACAATGTATCGACAATAGTAAAATTATAATAAAGCTACAATAAAGTCATCTATCTAAAACAAAAGAGTCGGAAAGACCTAAATTATAATTAGACATCAAACATGTAATCAATCTGCATCTATTAACTAATTAGATCTAACTAGAAGTACTTATATGGCAAATTGGATTCAAATTTATGAGATCAACCTTGAGCAAGAACAACACGTCTTATGATTTTATCATTTTCTATTATCCCTGAAAGTTTTAAGAAAATCTATAAAACCACCCAGGGAAAAAAATTTCCAACAAAAAAGGAGGAGAAATTTAAAAAACAAAACTTATTACTAGACATGGAATAAATATCAATGAGCAAATTGTAACAGAAAACAGTTATTGTTACCGTGCTACATATATGGCATATTATGAGATCACATCTTGAGCAAGAAAAGCCGTCATGTAGTTGTCTTATGGCTTTATGTGTACTCCTTTGTTAACTTTACTCCTGCTTATTTGAAAAGGAGATCACTATATCACAAATAATTGATATGGGAATAATATCAAAAATAGAACATTTCCTTGGCTGTTATACCTGTGATCCTTCCAAATGGGAGGTTATTTTCTAACATCCATACACAATCAGAATACTTGACTAGTACCCCGAAGCTTAGTACCAATTTCATAAGGGTTCTCTCAAAACTTTTGTATTTCTAGCATGTGACTAAAATTAAGTGAACCAGCAAGAGCTTTAATTTTTTGATATGGCTTTGTATTAAATTATAGAGGAAAATGCTAATGAATAATGCTTTGAGAATGAGGCATGTTCTGGACTTGCTTTTTTTATATAAACTATTGTACATATTCACTTTCAAAAATATGATTCAAAAAGTATGAACTGCAGTGAATAAGATTTTTTGGCCATCTTTTAACAAATTGTGTAAAAATTAGTGTATGCAGCTCAAAGCAGGGTGCAATTTAAATGCTAGAAAAATAATGGAAAAAGCATGTAAGTATGTACATGTACTATGATATTAGTTTAAATCATAATGACTGGTTTGATACAAAAGATTGAAATTCAGAGGTAGTTAGTGCTAATATTGTAAAATGCCCTCATTGTAGAAAGAGGGAATCAGAAAAAAAAATAAAAGGAAGAAAATTAAAGTTAATATACGTGTATTGTATCTCGTATACTAGTATAATAATTTACATGAAAACAACAACAAAATTATGAGTTTGATTATGGGGATTGAGGTGGGGTTGAATTGCAGAAGTAATAAAAAAAAAGATGTGTTTGGGACATTCCAATTTCTCCCCTTATAAACTTTTAAAATTTCCAAACGAAGATTTCTTTTTCCAATGAGGTTGTTGTAGACAAATAACATCTCCTGATAATAAACTACATGTAGCTATGTGCCTAGAGAAAGTTGCTAATATTCTACCTTAACAAGATTATGGGCCAGACGACCCTCTAGTACATTTGCACTATGTATGAAGTTTCTACCGTCTTGACAAAACTTAAAAATTTAAACTTCATCAATTCTTATTGTTGTAAGGTCACTTCATGTACCCTGATTACACCCTCCTACAGTAAATTCATGGTAAAAAAATCCAAAAATGTTGGTCAGAAATTAATATAAAATACAAATGTTTCTTCTCTGCATCATGATGGTTTTTGGGCATCTCTTTTTTTGCTAATTTTACTTCTACCATTGGAAAAATTTCTCATATTCTCCACTCTGGTCACTCTCAAGAAGTTCCTTTGCCCTTCTAATCTCCTCTGGCCATATTATGATATCCCTGCTGAGTCTATGGTACAGACAAGGTACTGACTTATGCCCACTACTCTTAATGGCGTCTGTATCTGTCTCGTATTTATATGCTATTCTCCGGGAGACCTTGGTCAGCTCTGCCAGGAGATCAATTTTTTCTGGTTTCGTCTTCAGAGTTTCCTTCAGCTGAGCCTCTAAGTTTGTGATCAGCCATCCTCCTTGTTTATCCCTGTTGTAAGCTTCCTTTCCTGAAAGTAGTCAATCACTTGTTATCTGCTGCAGCACATATGCCAGAGAATCATTTTCAATTTAAATGAAAAAATTTCCACAAAATCTTGATATTGTAAACGAATCCATATGAATGTTATAAAATGTGTAAACTACAGGCACTGGAAATTGTGTAGAATACAGGAACTTAAATATTTTGTAAGGCTGTTTAGGAATTTTTTTATAGTTTGTTTAGGAATTTTGTTAACTATACAGGTGCTAATAAATTGTGTGAAATTGTTTAGATGTTGTAAAGAATACTGGCTAGTATTACTACATGCATATTATGGGATGCTGTATAAGACATTTTGCAGAAATTCCATGTACTGTATATCTTAAGTCAGAAGATATTTAGAAATATCCATATGCTGATTGCTAATTACATAATAAACATATACCTGGAGCAGAGGCAAACATGACTAAAGCGTCGTTGACACAGGGTGGTGGATCACTTATTATAGGCTCTGGGAAAAAGAAATCCAGAATCTCTTGTTCACATCCGTGACATTCCTGCTTTATTTCTGTCACCTGATCAAATGTGAAGCCTTCTTTAAGTAAGGTCTCAAATAACTTGGTAGCTGTCTCCTCTCTTCCCTCTTCTTCATGTGGTGAGATTGGTGGATGCTCCCTGATATATTTTTTGTAATCCAAAATATGTCTGTGGAGTACTGCAAGTTTTGCTCTTTTTTCCCACTGTATAAGAATTGTGAAAAAATAAAATGCAAACATTATAAAATGGAACATCCTCAACATGAAACAACAACAGAGAATTCAAATCATAATTAATCATTTTATAATCCTTTTTCATAATTAATCATTTCCATGCATATTTTACATTCAGTTTTTCTTATCCTTCGTCTATTTTTTCTTTAGTCCATCAAATTCAGGATAAAGAGGAAATATTTTACCTAATACACAAGTACTAGTAAACAATTCTGCTTCTAAAACACTGACTGTAGCTGCTACACATAGACATTGTTTTAATTAACCTGGGTCGATCTTTGAGGTCAACTTTTTATTAGGGACAAAATTTATTGGAAAGTTTTGTTTACAGATGATTAAATGAAATGATAGTCTGATGCGTGGATGGAATTTTGTTCATTGAGTCGTAATTTGTGGATAAGACTGTTGGGGTAATCCACAAATATTTGCTACAAAAGTAATAATGTCTGAACAGTCATTCAACAGTGACTGATTTTTTTCTGAACTGATACTAATAGTTCCTAACTATAGGTACCAGTAACTTTTACTAATTATGTTGCAGTTTAATCTTATACTTGCCTCCTGGATTTGCATTAACCTGGTCTGTGTTTCTTCCTCTGTCTGCTTCCTGATACTTCTCTTAACGTCTGTTGTATCCTTATGTGAGGTATCTCCTGAGGCTTCTACAGAATCAGGGTGCTTTAGACCAGCCTTGATTTCCTCTTCTGCTGTTAACACATTGACCATCACTCCAGGATCAAAATTTTCATGACCATCTAAACCAAATCGGCTCCTGCATGACTAAGAAAAATATATCAAATTATTAACAACTGTTCCAAACATATATGTTTTCTTCTTTACAAAGTTGTTAAATTCTTGACAAAGAAAAAAAAATCATGTTCAGGAAAATGACAAAATGCACTATAATATTATTTTTTATGATACATACTATAATATTTTTTCTTGAAAATATTATAAACAGTGTTGAACATAAGCTTCTCTAAAACATGATAAAAAAAGATCACATGTACACAGTTCACCTTGACGAATGTATGCTTTTGAAAGAGCAAAGTCCCAAATTAAATTAATGATCGGTGCATTCCTAGATGCAACATTTTATGCAAGTTTGGACTAAGTAGAGCTTGTAGTTTCTATGGAATAAACTTGCTCTAAAAGCTTAAACGTGGTTGCTTATCTAGAAAAAGCAGGTCAGATATAACATCAAAAGCAAGGTTAGCAATGTGTATCCTTGATGCATAATCTATACATTTTTACTTCTGTGTATGTACCATATCGAGTGGTGTACCTCTCTACATGCATTACACATCTTTTAAAGATAGGTCCAGATATGACTTGGAAAACAGCCACTGGAATATATGTATATGCTCTAAAAACCTTAACCTGGTCACTCATTTTGAAAATGTTGGTCAAATTCAGCATCCAAAGCAAGTCTGGTCATAGCAGTATACAGCTAAGCAAGTTTGGTCAGCTAAGCAAGTTTGGTCAACATAGGCTTACAATTCTTTTAGAAATTGAATTGCATGTAACCTGTGCCAAATTCTTTAACCTGACTACTTACTTGAAAAATGTATGTAAAGATACAGCATCTGTAGCAAGTCTGGCAGTCTGTATTCTTAGATCCATCGTCAATGCAACCTTTACTTGAAAAAAATCTGCTTCAAAAACTTTATCTAAGGATATTTTATTACCTGAATGAAAAAAAGACAGGGTTTGTCTTTAAGAGCTGGACAACTGTTGTGGTCAAACATTCTGACAATGTCTCTAGTTAAGAGTGACCTTCCATCATTGAAGAACAACTGATGTACCCTTTCAGTCCTGCTTTGTTTCTTTTGAATATTGATCCCAGATGGGTGCTGCTCAGTGGACTCAGATTTATTGTCTTTCATAGGATCGGATACCTCTTGTCCATGTGTACTGATAATCAGCACAACATAGCTTGGGTTCAGTTTCTCACACCAATTAATTCCTAAAGCATATTTAATTTTGCTAATCATATAATGACAAAGACTGCACAAAAATATCAGTTATCCGGAATTCTCACATTGCTTTAATATGCTTGTGAAAAGATAAATACCACACAAGATAAATAGAAGTAAATGTAATAATAACCTTCTTGTAAAAACTGCTTTGCTTCTTGAGCAGTTGGGTTGGGTTTCTTTTTCACAAAACATCCAAGCCTTTCAAAACTATCCCTCATTTTCTTAAACTCGTTTGAAGAAGAATGCCTGTTCTCTAAAGACACCTCAACCTCTTGAGAATCAACATCAAAATGTAATAAACCAATGTAGAGACACAGTCCGGGATTTTTCAGGGGATAACTGTTCTCCTTCTCCCCATTGTCATTAGTGTTTGTTCTGGCAACAAATCTATGCAATACAAAATTTTTAAAATAGTATGCAAAGAGTAGGGGGTCGTTGCAGCATCAAGCAGTGGCAGAACCTAATGGTATTTTTGTCTGACATTTATAGTTTCTTGATAACAATGATAGGAAGAACTCAAAATTTCTACCAGAGGTAAAACAACCTTTTTATCATGTGAAATACACTTTCGGCCATTAAAAAAATGATCAAAAATCTTTTAGATTTAAATTCGACGCAACCCAGATTATGAGACATCATTCTAAGATGCTACATAACAAAAAAAAAATCATACTCAATGCCAGAATCCTTTGAGTCAGTATACTCTACAGGTTTTGCAGAGAGGTCTGGGGCATTCCCTTGATTTACATTTTCCACTTTCTGAACTTCTGGAAACTCCAGCTCCATGCTTTCATGTACTGGAGTCTGTACAGGGGTAACAGTATCTACTCGGTCTTTTGAAGAACTAGAACAATTTTGATTGTTGAATTTGTCCACAATTTGTTTGGCTTGGGTTTCGATGCTTTCTGGACTGTTGTTTTCCATTGATACAACCATTTGACATGTTTTTGATCCATGATCAAGGTATTTATCATTTCCTTCACTCTTAGTGTCTTCTATGGTGAGAGAATGCATAGAAGACAGGAGGTCCTTGTTTACTTTACAAACCACAACCAAAACAAATTTGATTCCATCATCATCACCATCATCCAACAGCTCTGAATGTAAAACAAAAATTAATCTTATTGTGAAAATAATTCTGACAGAGAAACTTAAAGAGAATTAACATAGAGTGTACGTAAAAATAGCATATTTAATATATTGACTGATGTTATTCATACTAATTGCTAGTCCATTATTTATGAACTGAATTAAGGACAGATTTTTTCCGTTATTTCCCGATCATGACAAGGAGCGTACATTGGGTGTGACCGGTTGGCAGGGGATGCTCTCTGCTTCATGGCACTTGATCCCACTTTTTATTTTTTGGAGGTCCATGTTTGCTCTGCTACTATTTTGTATTGTTTTATGGTCCCTTTTGATCTTAAATACTGTTTGTTATCTCCATATGTTTCATATACATGTATTACAAATGAAGAACTGCTGAGCAGATGTAAACAAGAGGACATGGGTACCATCATTACCAAATGCCAATGGAGGTGGATTGTACACGTTCTCCGAAAAGACCTCCAGTCAACAACAAGAACAGCTTTGCACTGGACCCAAAAGAAAGAGGGGGAGGCATAGAACATCATGGCGAAGGACAGTTGAAAGCATGATGAAAGCTTATGATACATTAGATTGTATCATTAGTGATCAATCATGTAGAAATTTGCTTGTTCCATGAAGCAGTGAGGCTGCTCTGCATTTGTGATGCTTAATGATATAAGTTTATCAATAAGCAGTGATTTAGCATTAGCGGTTGAAAAGGTAAACCATTAATGCAATAATTTATGGCATTAAGCGTTAAAATTGCAACACTTAATGATATGTGTATCATTAAGCAGCGTTATATCATTAGTGGTTTCTACAGGGCTGATACCTAGTGCAACTGATGATCTTCGAAAACATTTAAGTGAAATAAATGAAAACATTTCTAAAATCCAAGCATGTTCAATTTAATAACTCATTTGTACATAAGAAATATGGCAAGAAATTCTACCTTCTAGTTTGTTGTGGATCTTATTTGACTGATGATTCCAAAATGTGTTCCAGTAGACATTGTCTATGATGACAATTAGTGACTTTACTGACTTAAGATTTCTCTCAATAGATTTTGCAGTTGAAGTTAGTTTTTCTGAAGAAAAAAAAACATCAATATTTTAAAAAATAATATTATAATAAGATAGTGACATTTCAAAGATTAATATTTTTTTGTTTGTAAGGTGCATTTTTCTCTTGAATTGACTGTTTCTTTAATGTCCATTTCTTGAATTTTTCACTTATACTGAGATACCACCACTTATAGATGAAGAGCTCTAAATCTAAACCTGTATTTTTTTGCACTATATGTCTAATACATGACATGTATTATGGACAGATGATACCAAAAAAAAAAAAAAAAAAAAAAAAAAAGGATGTCTTAATAGGGCCAAAGTAAAATTATTGTATGTTTGGAATTGCCTCCCATCTCATTAAAATGCCCCCTCCTGAAAAAATTTTATTGAGCAAAAGTAAGAAGCTAATTCTTATTTGATAAATTTTTGGCCTGTTATCACATGCACCACACAAAACACTTATGTAGTGTCAAATCTGTGCAAAATCAGGATTCGTTGTTGATGGTAGATACTTTTATTTCAAAAAGTAAGAAAATGTTTTTTTTTTTACTGTGAATTGAGATTTTTATTAAAAATTTAAAATTTATCTTCAATTTTGAAAAAAAAAAAATCCTCCCTCCCTCCTGTGTCTGAAACCCTCCAGACATCAATTCCAAACAAACAATTTTTAAAGGGTGGCTTGGTATAAATTTCTTGGACCCATTTTTGTTGCAAATGATGCAAATATTAAATTTCTAAAATATTAAGATATTGTAAACTTTCTATGATGTTCAAACTTCTACCTTTTGGCAACAATCCTTATTAATCTACACAAATTGTTTCACTTCAACATGTTCAAATCCCATTATTGTGAAATTTTGATTGAAAAATTTTTAACTTCTCAGTTAAACTTGTTTAATTTACTATTATATACATGACACATGCTGTTATTTTCAAATACATGTAATTTAATTTTAGTTGTAACATATGTCATTTGATTGCATAAAAAAAATTTTAGTTTATATTATTTCATTTGTTATTTAAAATGCAAATCTACATTAATATTTACATTTCCAATGTCTTTGTCTGAGATAAAATTACAAATTGTAAATGTACTTTATTTCCCCATCAATGTATTGACGTGGTTCCAAAAAAACCACTTGCAGGGCGGGACAAACAGCTAGTCAGAAGCAGGGCTTGGAGCACGTGGATTGGCGGAATCAAAGCATGTAAGTTTAAGGAATAACTGTCAGATTTTTCAATTTCATGACGATGATCAATCGATTGGCTTGCGTGATAATTTTATGCATAAACGCCTTTGGCGTTTATGCTAATTATAATTAAATACAGGTTTGTAATCATACATTTGCACATATTTTAAGATATTATATGACACCATATCTATTCATAGCTGCAGAATGGTAGCTCTCTGCTTGAGAAAATTTGTACAGATAAAACAGAGAGCTACAGATCCATGCATTGTAAGAACCATCGATTGACGCTACCCTTTTTTGTGTTGCTCATTTCAGGTATTAGCCTATTTCTTGTAGTTTATGCTTTTTTACGCTCTTAGTTTGGTATCTGGTAATCAATCATCTATTTTGCTCCAATTATTGATAATTCATATACAGATGTACCTTTTGGTCTGAAACAGTCCTCTATCATGTCTACATGGTCTATGGATTTGGAATATCAGTTTAATTGAAAGATTCCCATTTTTATGTCCATGCAATTCCACAAACTTTTGAACAGTCTAGCCGAACTCAAAAAACGACGTGAACTCCAAAAAAGAAGTCTTTGGCTCCGTCATGCATTGCGGCAAAATGGCTTCCGATGTAAACAAACGATGGATTGTCGTTCGCTTTTCCAAAATACGACTGAATAATAGCTGTATTTAGTAAACTGTGACTGGATTTCAATTTTTGTTGAATAAATAATTGTACCCATTAAATTATTTAGTGGTTATTGACTTAATTATCACTCTGTACTCTTGCAAAATAGTGATTTGGGATATAGTTACCGACAAGGTCAATAAAGTGTAAGAATAAATTTTTAACTTGTCCCCTTGATTTAAATTTTATGCCATAATTCCTACTGTAAAGATGCTTAAATTTTACTTCTAAGACACTTATATATATCGTTTTTTTTAATGAAAAATACAATTTTGGCGGCGGAGCAAGATATTAACAGGTATCAATTTGAGAAGACTTTTTTACCGTAATTTTAAAAGAATGATTTTTTTTGAAGTTCTTAAACAGCATAGATTATAATTCTAAAAATGTTTTCATGATTATATCTATTCATATGTGAAAACATTAGGTATATATATAGCGATGGTGATAACTAACGCTCTCAATATTCAGATGTCATACAGGATTATATGACGAAATAATATTACAAATAGGTAAAAATTCGGTCAATGTTTAACAGTTACAACATATATATTACATGTTCAATTTTACATATTTTTCCCTATTTTTTATTAAATATTTAATTCCCAAACGTTTATTTTTCTTATATATTTGATCTAACTTGAAACGTGAACTTTCTTCAAAAAAGCCTCGGAGGAAATGTGGAAACTGATTGGATTCTCATGTAACTGTCACCTGATGATAAGTAAAACTCAAAGGTCAAGAACTCTTATTTATGATTAAAACCATCAATTCATTACTTTTTTAATTATTGGTAAGATGTATTTACAATGCAGTTGCTCATTGCTGATCTAAACATCCTGAAATTCATTCGTACACGATAGACATGAAAGACAGAGGAAATTCGAACTGAAAATTTAGCGTTCCTTACTTACAAAAAAAACTTTAAAATCAGTAAAAGTAGTTCTAAAATGACTAACTTTGTCACTACAAACAAATTATCAACCAAGAGATGTTTTCTATATATTACGACTGTTTAATTTGTATTTTGTATCCTACTTGTACGATGTCTGGCTGAACCTCGAAGTTGGTCAACTTTGACTTGAAATTAAAAACTATTTGCACATGAAATCAAAATTCTAACAAATACGTTCTCTAAAACTATTTATTATTAATCATTTCTCAGTACTTACATTATTTTAAAGAATTCCATATATTTTTGCAAAAACACTTTTTATAAGAGCCCACTTTTCATGATTTTTGACGATTTTTCACCGTTTTTTATATAACTGCGCATGCGTTGGAATTTATATACACGTTTTTTGGAGTCTTTTCTCCTACCTGAAATTCTCACTTTCCGTTAAGCCGTTTTTGGAGAAGAAGATTTTGAAAGGTAAATGATTAAATGAATATTTAGAAATAGGGGTTAAATGTATGGTGTCGGACATCATTTATAAAGCTGGGGTAAACATAAAATATAAGAAATGATACCTGTAGTGAAAAAATCCCCTTCACCCAAGGTTTTTTGTGGCAAGTTTGCTTTATTGGCCCAAATTTTAAGTGGTTCTCCAGCTAAGAAGTCACAGAATAACATGTGATCATTGTTTACTTGCATTTTTCATTTCCAAGCATTAACAGTCAAAATATGTCACAACACAGAAATTGTCATTTACAAAAATTACTGATTGGTCGATTGATGTTGCTCAACTCCATGCAATCACAACTCGTGAAAAAATCCCAAACTTTTTTTAATACTGTATATTATGCCAAGAGTTTATAATGAGAATAGCATATCAAAAACCCTTGGCTAATGATGATGATCTTCTCCTAGTAAAATAATTACCTGGTTTAATTTGGTCCTCTTCAATGCCTACATCAACCACTTTAAGTTTTTCCTCAAGCAGAGTTTTTATCTCCCTGGATAGTGGTTGTAAAATTTCTTTGTTCTTAATATAAAATAACCCTGTAAAGTAATTTTGATATTATACTTCAGTTCTTCCGAAATAAAATGTATTATGTATAATGAGTATAATTATAAGAATATATTTTTTTTAAAAATACAAACTTTCAAAAATGACATTGAAGAAAATCAAAACAGGAAAACTTACTACTGTGAAATAATATTTTTCAAACAGAATTTGTTGTAAAAATTTAGAACCGTTACAACATTTCTCATCACTACATCAGATCAAAGTTTTAAAGACGTTAGTAAGATCTAAATATATCTCTTACTCCGTTCAAAGCTTACCTACTTCCCCAGACATTTTGAGCGATTGAGGCTAGGCTTACTTTCGTTTCATTATTTACAAATGGGGTGCTACTAAAACGCGGAACGGAACAGAAGCAGGAAATCTTGAATCAAGCCATTTTTCCCGTTATTTATATATATCAGACCGGAACCATTACACTCGATTATAAAAGTTCATAATTAACATTACTAATGCAATGCTATTCATTATTTTTTTCAGAACGAGCATAATTTTATATTTTTATCTAATTTACGGTGGCGTCTAATACTCTAAGTGCCCTTCGTATTTATTTTTTAAGTTGGAAATTCCAACTTTAAAGTTGGCATTTTCCACGAACATGAACAATGGAATCCTCTAAGTGTATTGAAAAAACCTCTAAAGTTGGCTTTTCCAACTGTAATCTTTGCTTCTAAACTTTTTAAAAATGCTTTGTGTCTCATTATTTTTATTTTTAACAAATAACTTTTTATAACATTCTCTTTAGAGAAGCCCCCCCCCCCCCAGGCTTTGAACGTCTATATGTATATTCAGTAAAAGTGACCTTGGATCCCCCTAGAAAACGGTGACGTACACCTCCTCGGAAACACAACACAGATCTATGCATGTGCTATTGGTATGAAAAGTTATTAGTATGTAGCTAAATAAACCTTCCACTACACTTCTCCTCCCCCACGAATAAGGTTTTTCACTTTAAGGAAAGATAACGAAATTTCTGGGTTGGTTTTTTAACAGTAGGTAAAACTGCAAAGTGAAGGCCACAGGGTAATCTAAAATCATACATGTAGTACAGGAATATTTAGAAAGTTGTCACAGATAATATACATGTTTAATATGAAAACTCTATCTCCAATAAATCACGGACTGTTCTTCAAAAAATTATTACAAAGGACCTGGTTTGAGTCTAAATATGTATTCCCTTTTATAGAAAAGTGGACAGGCTTTCATCCACTTAGGCCAAGTCACGTACAGGGTAAAAAATCATAGTATATTTGGAAAGGTGGATATACATGTATGTCACAGGTAATGCAACTGTAAATTATGAAACTGTATCTCTTCCCTTTCAAAAGTTTTGGCCAAGGTTAAAGTTTTTGCAATAAACGGAAAGACAGACAGACGAGTGAGTTCCAGTGTCCCTTCGCTTTCGCGAAATTGGGAAATAAAAATTGTTGCGTCAGCCACGCAAACGTACCTGTTTTAGGAAATGAGGAATCAAAACATTTAAAGTATGAAAGTCATTGTATCTCCCCCCACCCCCCCACCACCACCACATACAATGCCTTTAATTTATTTTTTTTATAGGTGAATGGTGAAATTTCTGTATTGATTTTTTCTTATTGACATGAAAAAAAATCCTTGCTTAAAACCATGATGATTCATATCTTATATGGTCATTAAATTGGAGTGATAGAATATTACATGGAATTCATGTTATTGATCATTTTGATATGGCCGATAAACTGTATATTAACACATTTTTAAGTGGTCATTTGAGTTATACACACTAGAAATAGCCGACAAAATTCGTAATGTTAAACATAGAGAGGTGAAAGTTGACATCTTTAACAATTTGTTATCTGAATTTGAAAATACAAAGGGTGTTTTATCATATGTATTCCACTTTTAACAAAAGTTTGCTTTCATCAACTTAGGCCAAGATCACGTACAGGGTAAAAAATCAAAGTGTATTTGGAAAGTTCAATATATGTCACGTAATTGTGTGCATGTGAATTATAAATTAAACTATATCTCTTCCCATCCAACAATTATGACCAAGGTTAAAGTTTTTGCAATAAACAAGACGTACGAGTGAGTTAAATGTACAATATTTCGCGAAAAGGGAAATAAAAATTTATGAAATCTGTTTTAAGAAAGATAATAAAGCATTTAAAGTGATGCATTTGATGATTTTATACAATGTTTATGCTATAATTTATCTCTGTCCTTGTATAGGTGAATGGCAACAGTTAAACGTCGTACATCTTTATAAAAAGTGACCATTGATGGCCAAACATATATTTTAAAAATTGCGCGCTGGTAATTTTAATGGGTGTACAGGTAACTCTTATCTCACCCATTTTACGGTCCCACCTGAGTTAAACACACTAGATAGCGGATCTTCATGTTTAGCCCTAGTAGAACTGACATCTTTATTTGTTATCTGAATTTAAAAATAACTTTATCTATATTCCACAACAATAGTTTGTGTATACCTAACTATGGTACAGGAGAAATGACATAATTTCATGAAAATATCAAGCCAAGGTAACTCAGATTAACGCACCGTTCACAAAGCTCAGTCGGTAGAGCGCACGCTGGGCGTGATCTGGCGGTCGTGAGTTCTCGGTCGCGACATTTCCTGATTAAAAATGGATAGCAGTTAACTATTCCTTTGCCATGCTCTCAGCACTTGAAGTGAAAAGTGCGGGTCATTCGGATGAGACCTTTTGAAAAAAACCGAGGCCCCGTGTCTCGACATGCGTCGGCACGATTTACTGATAAGTCGGACCAAAACAATGTCGGACTACCGGTATAACAAACTCGGACTATAACAAACTCGGACTACACAAAGCCGGACCATAACAATCTCGGACTATAACAAACTCGGACCATAGATTAAATTTACTATATTTTAATATAATTATGTTTGAAATTAACAGTTATAAACACCTGCAGAGAAAATCTATACGCCCGCTGTGCCATTTACTATTTTTAAATACCAAATTTATTTATATTTTGTTACAGAGATATTATGACTTTTATAGTCTACAGATACGTATAACCAGACAAAAGCAATTTTGAGAGCATGATTTTTAGTGTGTATTGCTTTTACAAATTTCCTATGTCGTTGAGAATGCCTGTCGAGAAAATTTTACTCTTGGTTATTTTTTTAAAGCTATATTGATTTTAATTAATATATCTATTTTGATAAAGTATTTTGTCGAAGACAAATAAATAAAAAATGAGGAAAAAATATATATTATTAACGCATAGCTTTTTAATCTTAATTTATAAGTTTTAATGCAATAATAATACTGCGTTGTTAGACTTTTATAAATGAAACGAGCACTTTTATACAATATTTACTGATAGTTTCTTATTTCAGCATGTTTGTACGATCTGTTGTGAATACAGTAATGCGAGCCATACGAGTAAAAGAGTTTGGAAGCCCAGAGGTTTTAAGACTTGAAACAAATGTTCCCTTGCCAAAACCTTCAAATGATCAGGTAATATTTATACCCCCCGCTTGAAAAGTGGGAGGGTATATACTGTAGTAATCGTTGATTCCGTCCGTCCGTCTGTTACGCTTTGGGTACCTGCACGTGTTTTTATCCGCAACTCCTCTCATACAACTGAATGAAATTTGATGCAACTTTCACAGAATCTTTATTACATATTGCCATTGTGCACCTCCTGTTTTACTTTTTGATCCGACACATATTTTGGGTTTCCGGCCAAAGGAAAACATGGACTTTTTCACCAGTTATGGGAGGCGGGGGGTATCATTTAGTGAGCTCATCGCTCACAGTACCTCTAGTTATTTACAGGTTACAAGACACTAGAAAATTTTTGGTTTTTTTTTCAAGTGAACGTACTAAGGTCATTTCTTATCATTTAATTATGATTTTAAATGTAAACTAGAGGTACTGTGAGCAATGAGCTCACTAAGTGATACCCCCCGCCTCCCATATGAATATATTGGCAGTATCCATGTTTTGCTATGGAAAATCCAAAATATATGTCAGATCAAAAAGTAAAATAAAAGGTGCACAATGGCAATATGTAATAAAGATTCTGTGAAAGTTTCATTAAATTTCCTTCATTGGTATGAGAGAAGTTGCGGATAAGAGATGGGTACCCCAAAGCGTAATAGACGGACAGAAATACCGATTACTATATACCCTCCCGCTTTTCAAGCGGGGGGTATAAAAAATGAAACTTTCTTTCACTTTTCTAAGAAATTTACGCATCGAAAACCGTGCGCACGAACACATCACAACAACGTTAATGTTGCTGAAATTCAAAATGGCTCTAACAAAGACACGTTGTCTAAAATTGTCGTGTCTAGATTTTATTGATACAGTTATCAAAAGAATTTTAAATGATAAAAAATTCCGCAGCATTTATAGGATCGCTCGTGAAATAAAAGTAGAAATAAAGAATACAACTATAGAATCATTTATTTAAGAAATAAGGTATCATTTTTTGGGTTTTATTGAGATGTAAAACGGGTTGGTCACGTGATCAAATCCCATAAAGCCCGAAGGGCTTTATGGAAGATTTGATCATGTGCCAACCCGTTTTTCTTAAAATATAAAAAATGATACCTTATTACTTATATTTACATTTGTGACTTATTCATACTTTATATTTGCCTGATTGTTACTTTTAACGTGTGAAATGCGTTAATTTTTCAAACCCAACGGCATGTATGTAATCCACTAAACGCGCGTCGACCCTTTATGACGTCACAGAGAAATTACGTCGAACGTTTATCCAAACGCACATCTATGACCTCTTGACCCCATACCTGTACTTACACCGTTATAAAAACGCTTGCCTTCAGTAGTGTTATATAAAGGAAAACATTTGCAAATGTAAATATTGAAAGATATATATGTAATAGATATATAAAATTACTTTAACTTTAATTAAAGGAAAAAAACTAGAAGAAGTGTGAGCGATGAGCTCACTAAATGATACCCCACGCCTCCATATATTTATAATTGCAAATTCCATGTTTTGCTGTGTCCGGGAAACCCAAAATATGCGTCGGATCAAAAAGTAAACTAGGAGATGCACAATGGCAATATGTTATAAAGATTCTGTGAAAGTTTCATCAAATTTCATTCAGCGGTATGAGAGGAGTTGCGGATAAGAGATGGGTACCCCAAAGCGTAACAGACGGACGGAATTAACGATTACTATATACCATAATATTTATACCCCCCGCTTGAAAAGCGGGAGGGTATATAGTAATCGTTAAAGTCATCATTCCGTCCGTAAGTTCCGTCCTTCCGTCTGTCCGTCCGTCCGTCTGTTACGCTTTTTGGGGGTACAATTTATCATCCGCAACTCCTCCTAAACCACTGAGTAAAATTTGATGCAACTTTCACAGAATCTTTATTACATATTGCCATTGTGCACCTCCTATTTTACTTTTTGATCCGACACATATTTTGAGTTTTTCCAGCCACAGGAAAACATGGACTTTTTCACCAGTTTTAACCATATGGGAGGCGGGGGGTATCATTTAGTGAGCTCATCGCTCACAGTACCTCTAGTTACATTTGCAAATGTTTTCCTTTATATAACACTACTGAAGGCAAGCGTTTTTATAACTGTGTAAGTACAGGTATGGGGTCAAGAGGTCATAGATGTGCGTTTGGATTAACGTTCGACGTAATTTCTCTGTGACGTCATAAAGGGTCGACGCGCGTTTAATGGATTACATACATGCCGTTGGGTTTGAAAAATTAACGCATTTCACACGTTAAAGTAATAATCAGGCAAATATAAAGTATGAATAAGTCACAAATGTAAATATAAGTAATAAGGTACCATTTTTTGAGTTTTATTGAGATGTAAAACGGGTTGGCACATGATCAAATCTTCCATAAAGCCCTTCGGGCTTTATGGGATTTGATCACGTGACCAACCCGTTTTACATCTCAATAAAACTCAAAAAATGATACCTTATTTCTTAAATAATGGATGCGGTCAATGACTAAAGATCATAAAACATTTAGTGAATATATAGTCCTAAAAGAATATTACTTTGTAATCTGAGAATCTTTTAATTTGAAAAAAAATAGAGGTACTGTGGGCACTGAGCCTACTAAATGATACCCCCTGCCTCCCATAAAATTACAATGGCAAAGTTCCTGCTTTGCTCTTGGAGAGACTTAATAAGTATGTCAGATCAAAAAGTAAAATAAAAGGGGCACAATGGCATTATGTTATAAAGAATCTGTGAAAGTATCATTAAATTCTACTCAGTGGTATAGGAGGAGCTGCAGATAAGAGATGGATACACTTCAATATTATAGAAAGAATGTCTGTGTCCATGTTTTGTTCTGCATGGGGAACCCGAAATATTTGTCCGATCAAAAAGTAAAATAGGAGGTGCACAATGTAAGAAATATTCTGTGAAAGTCTCATTATAAATTTCATTCAGTGGTATAAGAGGAGTTGTAAATAAGAGATAGGTACCCCATTTTTAGCGTTCAGACAGATGAACAGCTAGACGGACGGACGGACTTTAGTCTTTACTCTTGTTATTTCCATTCTTATTTCAATACTCAGGCACATGAAATTACTTATTTTTCTTTTTTAAAATATTTACCCCATACCTAATAATATACATGTATTTTTAGACATGGGGTTAAATTTTGTTTATATGAGAAAAATAAGTAAAGTCAGGTGTCTGTGGTCAATACGATGTACATGTATCCCGGTGAGCTGGAAATTAAAGATACCACAAAGCCTGACTTACCTTTTTCATATTAGGATATTTTAATTGAAAATGACGTTAATGGTGATCTAACAATCAAGCTTTATGATAAACGTGATGACTGATTTTTCAATCTTCAACTTCCCTTGCTTATACAGCAATAGACTTCCATCACCTGCATACAGGGTTTATATCTCTCAGTTGGTTCGATACGCAAGAGCATGCTCTACGTAGGAACAATTTCTGAAACCAGGTGACAGGTAAATTTTTGACAAACAAGTTGATGAAAAATTAATATCAGCAGTATCGTTTAAAGTCATCATTTCGTAAGTTCTATGGTCGATACAATGCATATGACCTTTTTAGCAAATACAATTTATCATCAAGTCAAATGCTGACTGACGTTTTACATACTAATTTTAAGGTGATAATTTATTTACCACGGAATTGTCGACATATGTTTCCGTTATTTCCCGATCAGGACAAGGAGCACATGACGGATGTGAACGGTTGACAGGGGATACTTACTCCTCCATGACACCTGATCCCAACTCAGATGTTTTGGAGGTGTTTTGTTTGCTCTGCTCTAATTTTGTATTGTTGAGTGGACTTCTGAACTTGAATACTGTTCCTAATTTCCATATCTTTAATTTTAATTAATTAAAAATAGAATTACAAGGGCACGAATAAATTACACTTTCTTACCGAGAATGCTGTTAAAAATTTTCATATAACGTTTAATTATTTTTTTTAAAATGTAATTTCATTTATAATAGGTTCTGATCAAAGTCCATGCAGCTGGAATTAACCCGGTAGACACATACATAAGATCAGGAACATATGCTGCAAAGCCAACCCTGCCGTACACCCCCGGAAAAGATATAGCAGGGGTTGTGGAGGAAGTGGGATCCAATGTGAGACACCTAAAGGTATAAAAAAAATGGTTTATATATATTAAATATATGTATTTATGATATGATATATAACTACATCATAAATATCGTTATATTCTGTAAATAAAAATTGTTTAACTACAACTTTTTATTTCAATATCCGAGAAAAGTAATATATTAAATGTCTGCTTCATAAAGAAGTTCATTTTTTTTAAAAAACGTATTCATCTTGAAAAAAAATATATCGAACAACTGGTTGTCTGAATAAAATTCGAAATTGGCACAAAAATAAATACACTGTATAATTTTATTCCTCAAAGTGAAGGCCAATAATAGATAACTACAAAAATCCAAATGTAGAATATCAACCATAAGGCAAAGTTCTTGTGCTCGTTCTGTTCCCTTCACAAGAAGAAGGTATGGTTTCCATACAAATTTTGCCCTGTGATTTTCTAAAAAATGAGACTGGTGTAAAAGTTGAAAAATCATGCTATTTAGATAATTAAAATTCAATGCACAAAAATCATACAAGTCATTTTTTTCACATGTGTTTTTAAATGCTAATTATGACGTCATAAACATGTGCATTTTCCCGTATTTTCGTAAAAAGTTGCAGAAGACACCAATTTTCAATAGAATTTTCTTTCAGATAACATTGTCCACAGGCATCGCCCACAAAGATCTTGAGATATGTGATTTGTTTTTGAATTTTGCACAAAATATCAAAAAATTAACGTGGGCGACGACTGTGGACATTGTTTTCTAAAGGAAAATCACCCTTGAAATGTGACATTTTGAGGCTTTTTCTGTTGAAAATAGAGAAATGCTTCACATTAATGACTTCATATTTGCAGAATGTAAACCTTCATGCCATATTCTTTCCTGATTTATCAGAGTCATTTATTTAACTAATATCTAAGCTAGTTTCAAAACTTTTTGATGTCATTACATTTTTAGGGCGCAATAAAGCTAAAACCATACCTTCTTCTTTTTCTCAACCTTTGGAGCGTTTTTTTTCGTTTGACACATATCAGAAAATCCACAGAAAGACTAAAGAGGAAGATGTTATGTTAAATAGAACGGAAAAGATACATGGACATATGTAAACAAATTGCACTCTATATGATTAATGATGGGCATGTCAATCTAAATAATTATCGTAATTTACTTATAAATAGCGCTAGAAATCTACATTTCTTTACCTTTCTGTTTTATATATTCTCAAGGAAATGACTGTCGGTATGCATTAACTTATACTTGCCCTATTCAATAAAAATTCAAGAGAAGAAAATCCATCTGAGTATTTGAATAGTCTGTAAAACTAAGTCTAGTTTGCAGGACAGAAAGACCAAATATGAAATAAGAAGTCGGAAAAATTCTAAACCGACATCATTTATAATACTGAAATAAAACATAAATATTTTTGGGTATCTAGACAATTTTTTAGTCTGTCAGAATATAATTTATATCTAAAATACTATGGTTTTTTTTTTTTTTAAGAAAAATTGCCTAGCAAAAATACATATAATTTCAAGAAACTATGACTACATGTCTATTATTAAGCATGTCCTCACCTTTAATTTGCACATGGGTACTAATATTTTGACAGAAGGGAGACCGAGTATATACTATGTCAGCGACCTCAGGTGGATATGCTGAATATAGTACTGCGGCTTCTTCTGATACCAAACTTCTCCATAGTAACCTGACGTACGAGCAGGGCGCTGGTATTGGGGTTCCGTACTACACAGCATACAGGGCACTAATGATCGTGTTAGTTTATGTGAAGTTGCTTTGAAATAATTTATATTATAACTTAATGAAGCTAATAAATATTCTATGTGGAAATAATTTATATTCATGTATGTACGACAAATTACATTTATTTTATGATACATATCCATATGCTTTGAATATCGAATATTAAAGTACTATTGTCACCGAAAGTTCCACGGAAGTCTTTAGTAACTTTGTTAGTCATTTTGAGATGGAATATGAACGTACTCTTTGTTTTGACAGAGGAGGGGCTAAACCCGGAGAAACGGTCTTGATACATGGAGCCAGTGGTGCTGTACGTGTTATACCGCAATTAATTTTAATTCTCTCAAACTGAGTAAAAGTTTTAAGCTTTTCAGGAAAATATTTCTTTGTAAATGGACAAATTTACTTTAGTAAAGCATGGTTTAACGTCTTCGTCTGATACTTGCTTACCTTTAATCGTGGTTCGGATTACAGGTTGGCTTGGCTTGCGTGCAGATTGCACATTCTAGGGGTCTACGGGTTTTAGGAACAGCTGGGAGTCAGGCTGGCCTCGACTTGATAACAAAGAACGGATGTGACGCTGTTTTCTGCCACAGAGACGAAGGATATGCAACAAAAATCTTAGTAGAGAATTCGTCCTTTTGTTTTCCCAAATTTTGCTTTGAAATTCGTTCTTTTTTACTACCTGAAGCTTTCATGACCAATTACTATATAGAAAAAGAAAAGTTTTTAACTTAATGTATATTTTATACTATTTTTTAGGAAGCTACGAATAATACTGGCCCAAATATCATCATTGAGATGTTGGCAAATGTTAATCTGGAAAGGGATCTAACAATGATTGCAAAGAAAGGACGAATTGTGGTATTTTGAAAATTAATTCATTCAATATATATATTACACACGTGTATTAGTTATTTATGTACCAAGTATAAATTAGTTGCAAAATTTAGTTTCAAAACATAGATATCATCTTGATTGATGAAGCTGTTAACATTACTGATTTTATTTTACAAATTTCCCTGTAGGTGGTAGGTAACAGGGGATCTGTGGAGATCACTCCGCGGTTGGCTATGCAGAAAGAATGTATTGTTACGGGAATGCTTTTGTTTAACGCCTCACAGGTAAGGCAAAATTGGAAAATTCTCATAATAAAAAAAAAAAAAATTGGAAACTTTGCACTATTTAAGTACATATAGTGGAATTATAAACATTTGGGAAAAGAAGCAGAATAAAAAATAATATTATACTAGGAATCATTTTTCCGGAATTGTAAATGCAATGCCAAATTTGACTGTCCTTGAAAAAATAAAACTGTTTGAAAATAATTACATAAACAGGGTGAAATGGACGAGATTGATGCTGCAGTAGCTGCAGGAATGAGGGATGGATGGATAAAACCACACATAGGAAAAGTTTATACATTAGAGCAGGCACCAAATGCTCACGAAGACGTCATCAACAACAAGGGTGCTCAGGGACGGCTGATATTCAGAGTTTCTTCAGAGTGACTTGTGCAACCACTGTAACTCATCTTTATTATTATCCAAGAGTGTTTTATTATAAATTGATTTTATTGAAATAAAAGCATGTAATATTTTGTGAGTGGCTGTTATGTTGTGTGCTTAGCTCGATATTTTTTATCCAAGAATTCTAGCTCTCGCTTAGTGATTGGAAGGTTGGGGTTTAAACCCCGGCCGAACCTATGTTGATGAAATTAGGAAACAACAGTTCCTTCGCCAAGCGCTCGAAGTGAAAGTTTGAAGTGAAAGTTGCGGGACTTTTGCATGAAATCCTTAGAATCAATGTCTCGTGTCATGAAAGGCTTGGGACTTTCTTATGATCCTCCTATTTTAATTCTGATCATACACATATTTCACATTGCAATTTTCATTTGTAAAGGAATTGAGGAATAATATCTTGGTCACATTTAAGACGATGGTCCGCGATATTTTTTTTCTCTTATTGTCAGCAGAAAAATATGATCGGTCGACACTAGTATCGAGCGACACGGTGCAGTCACATTAATTCCAAGAATCACAAATAATTTTAAAACATCAAGAACTTTTAAGTCGGTTCACCATCACCAGATCATTGTTCGCTGAGCTGATATTTGATTTTCACCTTCGGCCGACATTAACGAAAACCTATTTTTTTTTAATGTTCACTTAATACACAGTCTGCCTAATGCCGGTCATAGATTTTCGAATGGTCGATGGACTTTTCAACGAATGTTTCAAATGAAGGAATCGGCCAGCGACGCAGAACACAAAATTGGTCAGCCGACGAAAAAAGATGTCAAACTCTGACAAGACAACGGATGATGAAATGCCGACTGGATTAAGGTCTATATATTTTTTTTTTGAAAAAAAAAATCCCTAATGTTTCTAGAGCTAGCAGGGGTGTTATTTGCAGATCAATACAAATATTGCTATTGTTAGTGTTACTACAGGTTTCTTTGGTGGAACCTTAACACATATTGAACAATTAGATTATACGTTGAAATGATACATAGTATTTTTTATTATTATGCATATAACACAATCAGTTTATCTTTAAAAGTAAGTTATTATATACGTGCTCAGAAATTTTCAAGAATGAAAATAATATCAGCACACATCATTAAAGCCACTGAATACTCGTACTCTTGTTATGAAGGTCTTAGATGCAAAATCGGTAAGCAAACTTTTTTTTGACAATGAACATTGTAATCTTTAAAAAATCTATATTTTGTTAAAAAAAAAAAAAGATTAACCCTAGGAAGGAATAAAATGCAAAAATGCCATTTTATAAATTTTGTTTCAAAAAAGTCAATTCATATCAAAAATAATATTCAAGGTACTGTGAAGTTTGATCTCTTTTGTTTCCTTTGTCCTTCAAGATCAAAATGAAACATAAGAAGGACTATAGATTGCTGGATGAAGTATTAGTGAAATTCAGAGACATATCATAAAGGAGAGGACTTTCCATGGTCTGTTTCTACACAAGAATGAGGGTAAGTCAGTCAGATGTTTACAATAAACATAAATATAATTTTGGTCTATATTAAACTGTGATTGCTGTCCACATTTCTAAGCCAAAATTCTCACATGTTGGTGTCTGAATTGGTATGGAAGTACACGTAGAGGGAAGTGTAAATAGACAAGTCATACAACTTTACAAGAAATAGTAGATTCATACATGTAAATACTCTTAAGTTTTCCTGTATGAGGATGCTTTCATCCTCGTTTATCTTTCATATTGCCTTGTTACTACATTTGATTTAGTCATTTGGAGAGAACAATTTATAAAAAGAACGTCAAAGAATTTTCTTACACCACATATTTAATTTCAAATGAAAATGAATAGCGTTTCGAATAAAAGACCAACTCGTTGCTAGTTTCTACTATTATTTATTGAATCCTTCATCTGAATACTGATCATCATACCGGTATATATCCAATATCACACATATTTGTATTCTTTTATTCCTACTTTCACTCTTTTACTTTGTGACAAAATTTTCCTTAAAACTCCATTTTTCCTTTTAATGCATTTTCATGTACATTATTTACTTATTCTTTTAACTTTTCCAAATTTGATGCGTAAAATCCCAAACAAGATCCTAGATTTTCTACTGAACTCATTTTCTTCTACATAGATTTAAATTAAAACAGTTTATACATACGTTTCTCTAGACTGATAAGACGTCAACGCAACAAGTACAACATAATTTTTTGCCTCTTTATATGATTTTAATGACCATTTTTTGAAATTTATAATTACTTAGTACCTACATGTACACACAGTCTTCCGACAATGACATGGTAAGAAAAAGACGGAACTACACACGTGAATTTTAATCCTGTCATTGTCAATCAAATCTTAAATGCCGTGCTATAATTTTAAAACAAATCTATAAACATATTTGGATTAGAGCTTACTGGATGCATTGACACTTCTTTGCATCAACCTTTATATTAACATTTTATGCAAAAGTTAAATTAAAAAACAGTGACATAAACTAATTACATGATATTTCACATGCACATATTTAAAACATACATTGTTGGAATTTTTTTTCAAATTTCAAGTTTAATTTGATAAACAATTAATTATTTAAGGTTATTACATGTCTTTGAAGAAAGCAAAGTGGACTCACAAAATTAGGATATTCACTACTACCTAAGCTTGGGATTGAATTCTCGACCTGTGTACTGTAGATTCCTAATTAAACGCGAGGAATTAATTTCCGCGTAATTTCGCGAGAAGCATCAATCTCGAAAAAATATTACTCGCTTTTATTTTTATAGTGCTGAAATCTATGTACAAGTTAATAAACCTCCATTCGCGTGCGATTTGACGTTTAAGAGCCAGTTCGCGATAAAAAGTACTCGCGAAAAATAAGGAATCTACAGTATCTCCTTAGAGTTCAGAAACAACATGTTAGACCGGTTGAGCAACTAGGCAAGTTACTAAACGTCCTTTGGATTCATTTAAAGTTGTGTATTGTATTCAATAAAATTCTCCGGTCTTTTTCATTTCACAATATACAACTTTGAATTCATCCTTCAAAAAAAAAAATAAAAATAAAAACAGGGAATAAACCTCCACTGTTCTTTTTTGTTTGTTTTTTTTTAAATAAGAATTATATTATTACATGTACATGTAATTCCATTAATTTTGATATAAATTTTGGTCAATCCACGTGCATGGCTGAATATCTAGATGTAGATTTCCTTGCAATGATTACTTTGAATTTCCCAGAAGAACTCAATCTGGTTCAAGCATACAAGGGCTGAAAATTTCTTTTATGCATAAACATAAATGATAAAGATGATATCTCACTTTCTCCGAAAGTTTTGTAAAGAAAAAAAAACTTTTAAGCCGTTGATCACCAATACAACTGAAAAATGTATAGGTGCAAATAAAAGGACAATGTTAGCACATGCATTTCTTCGCAATTCACTTTTTTCTTGAGGACTTTTTTTTTATTTTTGAGGGAAAAGTTCAACTTCTTTAAATAGAGAAATAATGCTAAAATGATGTGCTAAAATAGTAAAAAAAAAAAAAACCTTGACAAAGTTTTCGTCGGATTTCAGTTTTTACTACGTAGATTTAAATGAGTTGCATACACCAACTATGACTGATATGACGTCAAAACAGTAGGTATGTTCAAATCAGTTTTTGCATTTTATTTGATTTTAATGAACATTATTGAAATTTATGGTTATTAGCACATTGTCTTCCGACAATAATGCAACAGTATTTCGCCTGCTTAAAAATTAGGATTTTTTTTTATCTTGTCCATCAAATCTTAGATGATGTGCTATTATTTAAAATAAAATTATTTTTATTGCGCACTGGATGAATCTAAACGTCTTTGTGGTATATCTTGCACAAACTTTAATTTGCAAAAGTTTAATTAGAACACAATGACATACACGAATGTATGAAATTTTTACACATATATTTAAAATATTTCTATTTAAAATAATTTTTTACATTTAAAATAAAATGAAAATATATTTAAAATAATTTTGCACTATCTTTAAGTGCCAAACATATATTTTTTTTTTGGTTTTTGACATTTATTATTAACTGTCCTATATAGAAAGCAAAGATAAATCCACAGTATGATAATGCGCAATACCGCCGTTGCCCGTCACAACTGCCATGATCCCTAAGTATTGATCAGGTACACAGAGAATTCCGTAGTCAAATTCAGTATATAAAACAAAGACCTAACAATTGGTATGAAACAAGTCAGCCAAAACACCACCCAATGTTAGGTTGTATTTGCTAACAATGTCCGTAAGCTTACAGAAGCAAAAAAACTAAAAATTCAAACACAACCTATTGCTAGATTGTATATGTTTCATACCCATTGTTACGTCATGGTTTGATTTTAGCCAGTTTTGATCCCACCTCTGATGTTTTGGGGTCCGTGATTGCTCTGCTCCTATTCTGTATTGTTTTATGGACTTTGGATCTTGAATACTGTTTGTTATCTCCATATGTTTCATCCTTACCTTCGTCATCTTCAAAAACAGGAAAAGCTCAATCATTGAAGTCTTTTGGGTATCGGTATTTGAGTATGGTAGTAAACGCCTGAAAGCACCTTTCTCAACGTTGCATTCATTAGACTACATGTACATCTTTCCAAAATAATTATTCTATACTTAAATAAATATAACTTCTGATGCAGTAATATAATATTACCGCATTCAGAAAAGAAAATATTCATGGCAAAATTAAGTGGATTTTTTTGTATATACATTCATATACATTCATTTTAGAATGAAGTTGAGTTCGAGCCACTTTTAGAATAGTTTAGCTACAATCGAGAGACACTTTATTTTAAGAAATTATATTTTAGCAACCCTTTTTTTGTAGAGACCGTACTATTTTTATAATTTCATTTTGAAATAAAGGAGATATATTCCGTGTCCCCAAAAGGAAAGAGATACACATGTATAAAGGGATTTACAGGAATTACAATTAGTTATCTTAATAAATTGTCTCTTTATTTCATGCTTGTTTGCTTAGCAATCAGTATAAGTGACCATAAAGAGTAAATTATTTGTCAATTAACTTCTGCAAAGATTTTTCAGGAGGCAAAACATTAACAAGAAGTATTTTATTAATTCTCAATTTCTATTTTTATCAGATTTACGACACAAGCTCAGTTAGAGAGGAACGCTTCCCAAATTTAGACAATTTACCTGAACTTATTTAATTTCCGCATTTGTCATAATTATCAATTAAAAAATAATGATTAATTGTTTTTTTTTACGGTAAAACAAAAGATGGAGGGTCGGGCCGGCTACCGCAGCTCTTTCGGTCTTCTCTCAACGCACGTGTTCGTTATTTAATTTGAAAGGAAACAAATCTTCACAAAGACAACTGTCAAATGAACAACGTCACGGAAATGATAGATCGAGAGGTAATGCAGGTGAATTATTAGACGACAGTCCCTAGGAGAGACAACACAAGACACAAACTAAAGGGATATAAACAGGACTACGAAAAGTACTTTAAAGGGAGACAACTAGACAATTACGGAAAAATAATAAGGTGAGAAATAATTTTAATTTTTAAATATGATGAAAAATTTTCCAAAAAGAGATTTTAGTGAAGTATGTTTTTTGCAATTTACAACGAAATGCTGACAGTATTGTGTAAACATGCCTTTAAGCTCTTTCGAAAGTTGATTGATAAATCTGCATTGCTTGATTAATTACAAGATACGAATATTTCAATTTAAGGAAAAAATCGAGAAAAATATCATAGCTTTGATTAGAAGGCCTCAAAGGAACAACAAGGCATGTTTACATCTCCACTGTGCAGAATTTCCAATGGTTATGTTTAACTCGTGTAATTTCTTACTACGAGGAGACAGTAAAGGAAAAACGACATATTTAGCTGTTTCACTTGGCACCTGCGGATATATGTCAGAAACAAAGCTCGTTTGTAAAGTTCAAGATGAAAAAGCTGACTTTTTTTTTTAACCATTTCTCAGAACAAGTGCGCACATGATAATGTGTCATACATGACGGGTCTTCGATGGCAGGATAATTAAGAAAGTTAATTAGGATGGACAAGTTTACAATTCTTTACATTTCTTGATAGCATGTTAAAATGATATATGTGCGCTTTCTATTCGAGCTGTATTATATTAGTTGGTGTATATATTGTCTTCGAAACACTTTTACGTACCAATTTTCATCACAACTAAAAACTTATTATGACTCTATTAATTCATTGTGAAATTGAATTGTTTTAATTTTCCTCTTAAATCTGAGCTTAATATTTGCTTTCATGTACAGCATATAAACTATAGTATGTACAATCAAAAAAAAAAAGATGGGACAAAAAAGTTAAATTTTACGCAATCGAACGCAAATGATCTTAAAATCTGCCAAAATTGAATTGATTCTTATTCGCCTCATTTGACAGATCATCTTTATTAAACCCATTGCCCCATATATGCCCTTACACTCCCAATAAAAATCAATTGCATTACAATTCTAAGTAGTCCATATCCATAAAAAACTTTAATATTCCTTGACAAATACCCTTCTTTGTACAAATATATTGTCTTTATTATAAATTCTTGAAATAATAGCTCTTTGATCTTTTATATTAATACATTTAGAATTTTTACGATTATTTATTAACAGTTTATGACCTGTAATCAACTAAATGCTAATTATCTATTAAAAATCTCGCCTGATTTACGTGCAGAGAATGTCAATTATGAATAATTTAAACAGATCGTAGATTATTGATAAAACTTCATTGAATATGAAGTACGAAAAAAAAATCATAAAATGCCCTCAGGCAGGAAAAGAAACAGATGAATGCGATGTTAATCATGATGATTTCTAACGATAAAAAGAGCTATGAAACCCCTTGTTATAATTTTGATTTGGTATAAAAAACATAAAACATATGTTTGAAAAAAATATTACTTAAAGATGTCCTGACCACAAAGGCTATATTATTAATTATTATCAGATCAATTGACCACGTACAGATAATAATATACAGTATAATTATGTAGTTAATGATTAATTAACACCAGGTTTAATGTCAGTTAGAAGAACATATCGATATCCTTACGTATAAGAAGTAACCATATTTACACACCAATGTCTTTCTAATAAAGAACATACATTTATGGGAAAGCCCTAAATGTTTATTTTAATCAGAAAAGAAGGTGTGATGATAAATGGACCAAATTTGCCAAATCATTGTCTCTTGTAAGAACATCGTCTACAGATTGTAATGAAAACACTTAATGAGATGCTACATCATTAATCAGAATAAAAAATGAATGATTTTGAGGGAAATTTTTCTCATAATTATATTCTTGTACAAATTATTGTTAATGACGGTTTTTTATTAATAGCTAAGCACGACCTAGCATTGTGTAAACAGTCATTCCTCTCTCTAAAACTAAAATACAGTATTGAACGACCACAGAAAGCAGTATCTTTAATTTAAAATTTTATCATTCTTATCAAATAATGATAATTTCTTTACTTATTTTTACATTTACATTGAAGAGACTCATAGATACCAGCTGCTGGCAATAGTTAGTCTGACATTTCAGTGGATAATTGCATAATACCTAGCACAATAGTTATTTCGTAAACCAACTCCCTTTTCGTTTCAGCATAACATTTATATTTAAAATTCTTATCTTGCTTAAAAAATAACTTTTAAAAATTACATTACGCAAGCATGACAAGAAATCTAATGTGACAAACCAATTTGTTAATTGAAATCACGAGATATAATTATGCTTTTATAATTCGACGTTTCCTTGTTACTCAGAATGTTTTCATTTGATTTATCTTCGTGTCATTGCAATGAAGGCTTTATTTTTGCACCTTTTCCCCTTCAGTTTCCAAGTTGGTTCATCAGACTCGTTGCATATCCGGTTCACCTTTAAAAGAAAAAATAGCATATATCAGAATTCAATCAAACCATTCACACATATCTATTTTTATGAAAGAATTATTATTCTAGCATGTATTCAGTGAAGTAGAAACATTGATAAAACGCCTAAGACATTTCAATGACGATAAATCATTAAAAAAGAATAATTCATTTCATCAATAAATCATTAATTTCTACACATTGGTCGACAATTTGTTAAAAAGATAATCATCCGTCTTAACATCACGACGTGCAGATTTGAAAATGTAAACTTTTTTTTTAAGGCAGTGCAAAAATTCTAGAGGTTACTAAGTTCATGCAAAAACCAACAGAAATGTATTTATATGTATTTCGATACTAATATATATATATATATATATATATATATATATATATATATATATATATATATATATATATATATATATATATATGGACCAAATATTTTTTTCATTCTTTCAAAAATGTATTTTTAATTCATTTTTATAGAAAAAGAAATAATCCTGTTTACTCCTTGTTTCTATTATGACCAAAGAGTTTCATTTTAAATTGTCATTAAATAAACATTGAGGGGTTTTGTTTTCTGCTTCCGTTAAAACTTTTCATATTATGCAACTGACTCATTTCAGAGAGCCTTGACAAATTCATTTTTTGGGTTCCCTTATTTATTACAAAACTTTCAACACTTGAATGTAGTGTCAATACAACAAATTTCGGATATTGTGTACAGAAAAGTGTAAGTTTTGCCATTTTTTCCCCTTTAATTCACAACATATTTTTATGATTTATCGTTTTCGTGGTTACACCAGTGCCGTATTTTTAATGTTTAACTTTAATAGATAGATTTAATGCCAAATAATATCATCTTCTAGTTTACATAATTTTACTAAAGAATTTTTTTAAATCGAATATTATTACCCAACACTAGAACATTAAGATAAACATTCAAGAATTTCAGACAATAATAAATCTTGCTGCGACCCAAATTAACATCACTGATGTGTTAGGTAATATATCTCAAATATAATGAATGATGTTTATTGAGGTATAAAGTAAAAAATGAAACCTTAACTTAAAAAATTCAGAAAGCGCGACTTGTCTAATACTCTTTAACCTTGAACAATTCTTGTTTTTGAAATCTTAAATGTTGCATGCATTCTTTGTATTTTTTCAACTGTTTACTATATATTTGCTCTTGTAATTCAATATTGCCATATATTTCTGTGGAGGCATAGAGTAAGTAATGAAGATTGGGAAAAAATACTAATGAATTGATTTGTAATGAAACATGATTTTATTGTTTATTTGAAAAGTTGTCTAGAAATGCATTTTTATCTTTGAAACTTTGTTAATTTTAAAAATTTTGATCAATTAAGGTGATAGCTTTGTAAATTTTAAGAACTTGCTATTGAATATTTTTATGGTTTTATTACAATGTACATGCTTTAGTCACATAAATGTTATAACACAAATCTTCATATGAGTAAACTATTCATATCAATTAGCGACTTTTTTGTGCAATTTTAAAAATGCTTATTTTATTTTCAGAAACACACGAAACAAAAACAAGGAACAAAAGCTGTCTCATAAATTCCAAAGAATACAGAAATGTCCCTACGTATATTCCTAGGATTTTTAGTATTTATTCCATTTTCTCAAGGTAACCTACCTTTGTTGATATACGTCTTGAATTATGCTTATATTTCAGTTAAATATGCTTGGAATACAAAATTATATCTCCTCCAGTGTCAAGTATTCCTACCCTCACTTTTCTAAAATTACTCTCCCAAATTCACCTACAGAAATTATTTATATATATATATATATATATATATATATATATATATATATATATATATATAAAATACCGATTTTATACCATAACTCATGACCGAACTATTGTGATCCTAAAAAAGGCAGGATTTATGAATCTCTTTAAACTTATAAAATGTTTAAGGATTTAAAACAATATCGTATAAAGGTGGTTTCTTTTTTTTAAGCAGTCTTCCATTCTGTCTGAATATATTCATTTATTTGCGTCATATTTCATATGCATCATAACTCCATCATTTAAACTTTATTTTAATTAATTTTTTTTATCTGTGTCAGTTAATTAAAGCTGAAAAATCAAGTTCTTCAATGCTTTCAAAACTCTTTTCAGTTTAATCAGTTTTAAACAATATTTTAAATTCTTTTCATTTTAATCAATTTATCTAAAGACAGATCACTCTAACAGCATCAAAATTATGTGAAACCAAAATATTCATTGAGGAAGTAAAGTAGGGTACTTAAAAGATTCAGGTCGTTTAACAATTGATAGATTTCGAACACAGATTAACGACCAGTAAAAGAGAATGTATCGTAAATCAAACAGAGTTGAGTAGGAATACAGTTTAAAGATGTTGCCATCAACACTAAGAGCATAACTGAATAACAGATGTAATCAATATATGTCATTTATTATAAACATGAATTTAATTTAATGTTCATTTTTTTTTTAAAAATCAACTGTGATCCTGTAATTCTTATAACTTATCTCTTTAAATTATTTTTAAAATCAGGACAATGGCAAACCGGTGGTGGGACCGGTACAGCAGGAGGAGGTGGTGGAGGCGGGGGCCAGGACGTCCTTAACGGCCAATCAGCGCCGGTTCAGAGGCCCAGCTTAAGACAACAGCAGCAACAACAACAAATTCCTGGGTTCCCCCAACAGACAGGGGGGCTCCCCCAACAACTACAACAGGCAAGGGGGTTCCCACAACAACTACAACAGGCAGGGGGGTTCCCACAACAACTACCTGGTCTCCAAACACTACCCCAACAAAACAACTTTTTAGGTGAGAGAGGACAAATGTTGCTTCTGACCAATGGAGCTGCAAGTATCATGATAGCTAATAGGGATCGCCTCCCCCGGGAAAGAATCCGGAGGGTAGGGGTCCCCGTGTCTCTTATTCGTGCTTTTGCTATTCAGCCTGAGGTTTTGCTTCCACGCTCGCTTACAGCTAATGCACGGCCTACTAATCAACCACGAGCAACGACAAGAGGTACGTATTTTCTAAAGGTATATTGAAGTCTTCTAATAGCAGAGCTTTTTATTTAGCTGCCTGAATTTGATATACTATATGACATATACTCTTTATATTTTTATGTAACAAAGCTCTTTATACCTGTAATATGCATAGCTTGTTACTGTGGGTTGCTCTAATGCTTTGGTATTGTTACCCTTCACACTGCACGTAGTATAATTTAATAAAATCAATTACAAATAGATGCCATAGCACTCGCACTGTTCAAACATTCGACATTTTTATCACGTCACGAGGTTTTGGATGAAATCTGTAACTACCCATTTATTGCATTTATTCACATATTGAAGCGTATTAATATGAAATTTCTAATTTCTTCAACATAAAAAAATATTAATAATTTGAAAGTAGCCATCTCGCAAGAGCAATTATTTTTGTACGTTTTTAATATGTATATTTATTTGTTATATAATATCCAGGTGTATATTTTTGTTAACATAACAGCATGATCGTTGAGATAGCCTAGTTATTGATCCCTGCTTTCTCTGAAAGTTAGGGATATAAATTAGGGTCTATTTATTTGTCCGTCTGTCTGTCATTCTGTCTGTGTAACACTTTCAGTTCCAGACGATATCTCATAAACTCCTTTGTGCTTTTGCAATGAAATTACATATCAGAACTTCCTATGGTCTAAAAAAAAGTCTCCTTTTAATATTGATTTAAAAAAGTCAATGTTCAGTGACAGAAATTCAAATACTTTTTGGCAAGAACGCTTTCCAGATAAAAACTTTAGTTTTCTTCGAGAATTTTCAATTAAGTTTTATCTAATAGTTTCTTGTGACCTTAAAGAAACGATTTAGATTTTTTGATTCAAAAGATCAAGGTAAAAAAAAATGTATCTTGCATAAAATGCTTTCCTGGTAATAATTAGTTCTTCAGTGGTTTAGCATTGAAAAGTTATGCATCTAGTATTTAAATTTCTTTGATTAGCTTGCGTTTGGTAAGTTTATTACCCTTTTCTTTTGAAAATATAAATACAACAATAAAATTGAAAAAAAAACCTGAAAAC
The DNA here is from genome assembly GCF_032062105.1 of Saccostrea cuccullata. NCBI lineage: Eukaryota > Metazoa > Mollusca > Bivalvia > Ostreida > Ostreidae > Saccostrea > Saccostrea cuccullata. The sequence goes on from NW_026930272.1 coordinate 222,681, forward strand.
ACCTTTCCACAGCTCATACTACTTTATGAGGTGAAAATTTCGGATTTGAATTTATATCTTTATGGAAAAGATTTAGGAATAAGCAAAGTGAATAAAAGTAAAAGTGCTGCGTTTGCTTTATATAAGAGAAAGATTTTACTTACAAGGATAAAACTCTGCTATTCATTTAACTGAAAGGTTACTGAAAGTCTACGGAACAGTGTCTGAAAGGCAATACTCAATTCAATCCCCTTCCCAGGCATTTCAGTGACCATTCAGTAATGACTAATAATGAGGTGTAGTTTTATCTTGTGTTCGTTTAATTAGCAAGTAATTAAAAATTGCATGTAAGTTGTTTATATGCTGAAAGGATGTTAACGTTTTACACTACATCAAAAATTATTTTTATGGATTTCAACTCAAATTTTTTTGTTTACAAACAATTTTACATGCTACGCGCTACTTGCTGCGCTCGCTTGTTAAATATAAATAAATCCAATTAAAACCATATTCTGAGAGCGGATCGAAGGATATGATTTTAATAAGATTAATGAATATAAGTTTATTAGGTTTTGATTTGTTGATGGTGTGTAAAGCTCGCTGCGCTTGCTCCGACTATAACTATGCTTTGTTTAATTAAAACAGGAGGAGGAAACCCATTCCAAAGACCACCATTTTTCCCCCCACCTAGGGGACGTAAGTGTTATTTGATACTTTAGTTCATCAACACTAGTTAGGAAAAAGTATTGTTAAAAGTATTCAGTAATGTGTTTAAATTTGGCAAACCAATATTTTTTTTAAAAATTCATTTTTATGTATGTTCTGTAATTTTTTGTTAAGAAAGGTCAAATTAACTTTTTTAGCATACTTTAAATATGGAAAAAAAATTAAATGAAATAATAAATATATCAGGTATCTTTTATCTTATTTATTAAGCATTCCGCCCATTCGGACAACCTGGACAGGTTCCATTTTTACCATTTAGAGGTATGAACGATCGTCTTTCCCCCTTCATTTTCAGAGACCATTTTATTAATTTAAGTGATAAATAAGTTAATCAATTGATAGACATTCAGACATTGAATAGAAAAGTAAGTTCATCTTTACTTAAAACAATTCTTATCTTTCACAGGAGGCTTTCCTCCGTTTTCTCCCTTCCAAGGTATTTCAGATCACAGGAGCACCTTGATAGCACCATATACTACATATATATAGTCATTTCCTTACCTTGTGTTTTATATGTAGTGTTATTGATGCTTTAGTACGAGTCTTAAAGAATATACTGTAATGATTCTTAGACAGAATGGGGTATCTACTTGGTATACATAACAGTGTACTGCATTGAGATTTAACTTCGTTGTTGTGTAATTTCAACTATTTTCCATAAGATACCTAATTTAGGATATCTAATGTATTAATATCAACTTTGTTTTGAAATATATTTATGAAAAATTTTAAACAAAAATGAACTATTTCCTGTTTTTAATGCAAATAAAAAGCAAAAATAAACACTGCGAGTAATTCTCTTTGCATTCACTACGCCCTTAAAGCTCTTATATATACTGGTGGTGTCAATAAATAACACATATAAACGGTTAATTCGAAACAATCAATTTTTTGTAATCAAAATGCTTGTAACAATTTTTTCTCCACTTGTTAAACGGTACACTTGTACTGTAGTTAGAAAACAGATGTTTATTGATGCATGTTAACGCATATAGATATGAATTGTATAATCTAGCTAAGAATCATTATTAGAAATGCATATATGCATATAAATAGAAAACACAGAGATGAAGATAAAAATGTCTTGACAGTCTTCTTTTGACATCTCAAGTCAATACATGTATAACTTATTGCACTTTGAATTTTTGAAAGCTTTATATTCTAGAGAACAAATATAGCTGAGTAATGCATTTTTACAATTTTTTTTCTTCAGATGTAACATTTAAGTATGCAAAATAAGAGCAACATTTTTATCAGTTGACATATAAAACATATCCTCGACCTACGAAATGCTATTAGTTATTGTCATCCATATGGAAACATCTACACGCTGTATAAAGTATAAAATGCACTTAATAAGTAAAATGCACTTCGACTTGAGGTGTCTATTATTTTTTGAATGTTTTATAAATAAAGGTGAACCGTGCGATAAAGTCAATATTGCCTAAATTAACTATATACCCAAATTTCTTTTGTTTTCAGGCAGACCCCCATTCCTCCCTCCATTTAATGGTAAGCAAAATCTGTATGAAGCATGAAGATATGATTTTATGGAAAAAAAATACAAATAGCATGTAAATTAAAGACAAATGATGATTTCTTTTTGAAAAATATTACTGAGTTGTAATTCATGGATATCATGATTATGTCTTAAAATACTTGTGTTTGATAATAATTTTTTTTCATTAGAAATAAGTTTAAAAATTACCGTGAATTTTTGATGCAGAACTTTTATTCGTGTCATTTTTCAACATATACTTCCTCTTATTCTAATCTAAATTTTCTAAATAATATATGTGAACATTAAATTTCATATAAACCGTATTTGTATGAAAGCCTATGTCAGGAGATTTTTATAATTTAAATTTCAGGAAGGCCAGGGTTTCCTGGAGCTTTTCCAGGTAAGAGGGTTATTTTTGATTTTCATAACTTTAAATGCCAATTTGAAAAAAAAATCTAAATAGAATGCCCATTTATACTGAAACCTAGCTCTTATGAATTGAATTTTTTGGTATAAATTTTAATATTTTTACAGGACAACAATTCCAGTTCGGACGACCACAACTTTTAAATGGTGCTGGAGGTACGAATTTCTCAAAAACCACATTTCTGATGTATGATTTAAAAAAAACCACTCACAAATTATTTTATCAAATGTATTACTATCTTTAAAACATACACTATGGATAATAAAAACTCTTGCATACAATTTTAAGTGCAACATGACAATTGATAATCAAATTAGTAAATAGATAAAAATTAAAACCAAATTTTTAAAAAAATATATGATTTATCGTATGGACAAAAAGGAAATGGATGAGATCAAGTGTATTAACAAAACTTCTACAAAAAGGTTCTCAGAGAAAGAATGATAAACAATAGGATAGGTCAATTGTGTTTATGGGAAGAATTATGTATAATATTTACAAAGATAGCTATTTATTCTCTGAAACGAATGTTTGAATTATCTGCCTATATATGGCTGAAGTACAAATGTAGTACCAGTGTGGCTTAAATCAGATATTCAAACAATTCATTTACTTATAGAATGTAACACTAATTAATTGTAATACTAATTAAAATATCAACTTTGTAGGAGGACAGGGAGCACAAGGACAAGATGGGCAGGGTAAGACTATAAAAATTAAATTTTATTCTTTGATTTTTTTAATTAATACATTTTTGACAATTTAATTACGAAACTGCACATTAATCAGTCATTTATTACTTAATTTTTCTAGCGTTTAATTCCATATCTCCGTTTTCACCCCCAATAGGTATGAATATTCATATGAATATACACGGATTCAGTGTACTTTATCACTTTTGTATTTAGTACTTTCACCTGTTATTCAGCACGTAAATATCCCTGTACGCATACGTACATAAAATGCTTCTTTTATTTTATAGAATGACCACTACAATTTTTTTCTTTTAAGGATCCATTTTAAAACATAAATCTTGAATAACAAAATTGATACTGCTATGTTGATATCAGAAATTTTGGGGAAAATTTTTTAAAAAGAGTGTTATTTATTACGAACAAGCAGCAATAATGATAGGGTGCATCATTCGTAAAGCAAATTTTACTTAACAGGAATCAAAATCTTATTTTTTTTTTAATTCCCAACAATGAGTTAGTGTTCATTAATTTATATCACAATGTAATGCATTCGTAATGAAAAACTATGAATCCTCGAAACAAAACATGCATAACATGGTGAAATGTAAAATTAACAGAGAAAAAAAATGATGTGTAAGGAATATATTGCATTGTATCATTATTCCCATATTTAAAAAAATCAATTGATTGCACTTTAGGTGGTGGTTGCAATTTATATGTTACCAAAAGATACCCAGCACATTTTATCAAAAGTTTGGAACATATGTATCTACAATTCTGTCTATCAGTTTACTTAAGAAAGAAAATTAGTTATATGATATTTTGTGTTAGGGTTACATATAACAGATGGAGTGTATTAGTATGTTAATTTTTTTCAATAATATCTATTAACTGCTTCTTGTTTATTTGAACCAGGCACACAAGGACAGTTCCAAGGAAACGGTAAGTTACTAGTGCACTTTATTTCATACATGCAATATTTCTATCAGTATAGTGTTCGCTTTTCGACGTCTATTAAACTGTTTTTATGCTTTCCAAAGTCACATTTAACTGCAGGGGGCTACCTCCCCATTTCTATGTGCCCCCTGTTCCAACAGAGTCTGCTTTTATGGTCTCTCTTCTCATTCTTAATGACATACAGTTTACGGTTACTAAAATTTAAGGTCTTTTTACGGTGTTGTATGCAACTGCAACATTCGAGAGAGGAGATATATGATTGTATTGATGATTGAAAAATTCCAACAAATGACAATGAGCTTTCAAAGCAATTTATATGCTATTCTAGCTCAACAGCAAAGGAATTTTCCTCAGTTTAATCAAGGTACAATGCACCTGCTAATCTTTGAATATACATATGTGTTTGCCGTAAATTCCTTTGAAGTTGCTTGTTTCGTTAATTTCTGTCTCAGGTTATTAATGAGAGAAAATGCACTTGGATGGTATTGACAGGGTTAAAATACTAAAATATTTTTACATATATGTGAAAGTAATTGTTATAAAAAAGTCATCATTACACTTTACAGAAATAACAGTATCATAACTTTTATTGGTGATCGAAATCGTCATTTGTGAATCATATGAGTTATTCATTTCAACGACTAATGTTAAGATCAAACAACTTGGGTTTTTGAGGATAGAATGATATTTCTTTTTGTCTGTCTGCCTGTTGTTAATTTTTTTACTGAAATTCTCAATGAGTATTGTAAAAGAACAAAAATTTCCCTGTCTGATTGCACGTTGCAAAATGCTGCTTACATTTTCAAAGACAGGGCATATTAAAGAAAACATTATAACAAAAAGTCTTATTAATCTTTTCCGAATTTTCCAAATTTCAAGGAAACCTTCCACAGTTTAACCAAGGTACAGAGCACCTGCTGCAAATCATTGTTTACATTTACATTTATGTGCTAAAATAATTGTGAAAATGCTTGTGTTGGGTATTGTTCAGATGATTGTTACTGTTTTTTCGGCAGGACTGTTGTTGGTAAAGTCACACCAATATAAGTGCTTTTAAAAAATAAAAAAAAATTATATAATGTAAATGTCAGAATGCTTTAAAACTTTTTTCAAGGGTTACTTCTAACATTTACTTCACCATTTCAAATAATCATATTTTATCACAATTTATCAAATGAATATGAAGTCAATTGACTAGTTTAGAAAAGTAGTAATTTATTAAAATCTAAATCATACAGTTTAAAGATGCTCCTAACGGTACAATGAACCGTAGGATAATAAATTGTAGCTGCAAGAATACCGATGAAATCTAAATTGTTAGATGTATATTACAATTATCGAAGAACAACACAATTTCAAGAAATTCGAAATGACATAACGATTTTTAGTCAAAACTAATCATCATTGTGATTCAAATTATTTCAATACAAATGCTTCTTTTGTAACAGAAAGACAAAATTCGCAACAAAATACAATATGTTATCAGAAAGTACCTATGTGTAATTGACAAAAATACAGTTCATAATCACAGTTAACTATTACTGCTCAAACAAAACTTTTTATGAAAATTTATATATTTGATACTTTAGCTCAACAACAAGGAAACTTCGCTCCATTTGGTCAAGGTACGATGCACACAATAATCAAAACAATTCCTTAATTTTTTTAGGGGGGGTGTATTCTATCTCAAATTTTCGACAAAAAGGAGTTGCTATTCAACAAAAGTTTAAAAAAATTACCTTTTAATCAAGCAAAAATGATTTGATATTCTAGCTCAACAACAAGGAAACTTTCCTCCCTTTGGTCAAGGTACGAAACACACACAAATCAAAACAATTTCTTGATTTTTGAAGGAAACAAATGTATTGTTAATCCTATCTTAAATTTTCGACAAAAAGGAGCTTCTATTCGATAGAAGTTTCTTAAGTATATATAATTTGATAATATTCAAGGTACGAAGCACACACTAATCAAAACAATTTCTTAATTTTTCAACTTAAGTATATATAATTTGATATTCTAGCTCAACAACAAGGAAACTTTCCTCCTTTTGGTCAAGGTACGATGCACTTACTAAACTATGCATACATGTAATGTCGAAATTTCGTTGGATATAGGCCTATTCGTTTTGCTTATTTCTGTTTCACATTATTAGCAAAATCAGGAAGCTTTCATTCGAAAAAAGAAAATATTTGGAATTTAAATATAATTGACCTACTTTTAATTACATGTACTGGTACATTTAAAGTCAACGTTCAACAGTTCTTACATGTGTGTGCAGCTTAAGCGCTTAGATATTTTGTATCTAAAATTTATCATTTACAAATTAAAAAAATTTCTTCAATATTGATTAAAACAGTCCATATAAGCACTGATTTTTAAAAATAAAATATTGGCATAGGAGTGCTTCAGAGCAGATCGGCTTCTTAATGAAATATGGTTAAGGTTGTGATCTTAACTTCAAATAAATTTTCATTTTGTAGTACTAATGAACCAATGGGGGTGGGGGTGGGGAATCTTTAAAGAACGTTTTATATTTCTAGAGGATCATTATTAAAAATATTTGATTATCCACATATTGTTTGATCAACAGCTACAAAATTATATTTTAAAATTTGAAGACGTTTGCCGTCCCTTATTTATCATATTTACCAATGTTCAACAGATAATTAGTACTTAAATCATCTGAATTTTCCTCAAGTTTTAAGGCGCAACATGCAACAATGTATTTTGGTTAACATAACCAGAAAAGCTTCTTTTTAAAATCTTAACATATGAAACAAAAGCATTTGAGATCAATATTTTTTTCAGTCAGAAATATTTTTATCACCCCCCCCCAAAAAAAAAAAAAACTTAAAAAATAACTCATTAGCATTCAAACTCTGCTGTAAAAGTATTTATGATTTTTTTTGAAAATATTTTCAATGTATTAAAAATAATGATTTGTATTTTAGCTCAACAACAAGGAAACTTTGCTCAGTTTAATCCAGGTACAATGCACCTGCGATCAATGTGTATAATTTAAATGTCAATGTATGTGCCCAAATACCCGAGTATTTTCTGCTATGTTTTGTCAGTATGTCTTATTTTAAACCAAATTTGAATGATTTCACAGCTTATCACAGAGTTGTTATGTATGTTTTCTGCTGTTTTCTAGACAAAAAGCTCATCAATGTTTATAAGATAAAAAAAAATTATTGTCTTCGATGTTCATGGTCTGGATTTCTGTTGATTTTATTTCCTTTATATATTCAAAAACAAAAAAGTATGTTTTCTTTTACAAGAAGATTTATTTAAAAATATTTATTCATGGATGTAACCTGTACACAAAATCATTTTTGAAAATAATTACATGTAACCATGCAAGCAAACTTTTCCATAAACATCATATAAACGATTACTCTTTACTTTAAATAATTTACTTTGCTCAGTGTCAGTAGTTAAAAAAAATAATAAACTGCAATTCTAGCTCAACAACAAGGAACTCCCCAGTTTAATCAAGGTAAAATGCACCTGCTTATCAATGTCGAAGTGGTATGCCAAGATTTCTGTCAAAATGCTTATATTGTTAGTGTTTGTGAAATTTTATTTACTTTGATTTATATTCAGAGATAGATTTTTCGCCGACTTTTAGACCGAATACTTACTAATGCTTAATGAGGCTGGGGGTCAACAAATTAACCATCAGATGTAAGTCTTTGTTTTGGATATGATATTTTAAACTGTCAACTATCATTTGACAAAGAAAAAAAATCGTACATGTTTGTTTTAAATTTTTTTAAAAAACCTTTTTGTGTAGAGCTCTTCTTCTAAAGAGCATATATTCTACGGCTTCAACAATCAGCCCTCTTAATGCAAATAAAAATGTCTTTGTGTAATTAAATAATTTTAAATTTGTAGAATGCTTCTCAACATAGGATTAACTCAGTTTCTTTTAAGGAGAAAATCAGTAACTTCATCATCTTTGTTTGACCATATTCTCCCTACGTTTTTAGTATACATAACGAATACACGTGTTGTTAAAATGCATAGTATCTTCTTTTGTTCATACACGTAACCTTTTAAAGAATTTATTTGAGTACCTATGTCTGTTTTTGGGGAAATTGATAACTTAATGAATTGTTATGTAGTAACATTTATGATAAATATTATACAATTATTGCTGTCTTTTGAGGTCAATACAATGATTTAGCCATCTGAGGAGTACAATATTCACCGAGCCAGAAGGGCGAGGTGAATATTGTACTTCGAAGATGGCTATGTCATTGTATTGTCCGAAAAAACAGCAATAATTGTTTTATTGTATGATTCACTTATAAAATGATACACCTCATTACTTGTTTGCATTTAATTAAGTCTTAGCCAAATACAAGAGAGAAGCAGACTTAAAATGTAAATAAACCTTAACAGTCGTATCAATTTGAAATGTTTTTTTATCAATTTCAGTTACCTTGAAAAACAATTTTTAATGTCAGTCTTTTTTGTAGTATAGATTTTTAAAGAAAGAAGTATTATTAGGGAAAACTGACTGCCAAAAAGTAAAAATTGTTGTTCAGTAAAAGTGTTGGAGGGGGGGGGGGGGTCCTGCATCCCATCTTACTACCCTAACCCGAAAAAATATATTCGCTTATGTTTTGTTCACATTTTAAAAAAAAAAAAGTCATAGTCGTTTAAATAGCTTTCCAAAACAATTTGTATCAATTTGGAATTTCCCGATCTATTTTTAGATCAATGTAGAGGAAATAAATCCTTGTATTCACCTGGAACGTCACGTGCAGGTCAATACAACGTAGTATTTTTCTAACATAGTTGTATCTCGGCCAATCATATAATTATATAAATTATTTGAAGATAAATGATCTTTTAATAAAGGATACCCCTAGTCAACAACCTTTATGATTAAATAATAAATTAAACATTTCTATCGTGACTTTCCCTTATGTAGCATACATGTATGTAGACTCTTATTACTGATTCGATAATCAAGAACTTGCTCTAAATACAGACAATTTTGCATGCAAGCAAGCTAATGACAAACAAGTTTATAAAACAATAATTTTTAAAGGCTCATTTAAAATCATCCTTTTGCAAGTTCTTTGTTCAATATAATGGTCTTGTCAGCAAATTCAATATGTCATTGAGTCTGATGATGACTGACATTTGTTATACTAATTGTAAGGCCATTATTCACACTCTGATTTTTCTACGGATTTTCCCATTTTCTGGATCATGACAAGGTGCATAACGCTCTTGTGACCTGTCGACAGGGAGTGCTTACTCCTCTATAGCACAGGATCTGACCTTTACTGTTTTTAGAGGTCCGTGTTGGCTCTGTTCACGATTTGTTTTGTTTGAATGGACTTTGGAGCTTAATAATTCTTCGCTATCTCTATAAATCACTAATAGAATTTTGTATGTTTTTGTTTTGAGAGTTTCACTTCTGAAATTCCCAGGGTTGGTTTATTGTGCCTGCCCTCATTCACAGATTTGAAGATTGTGCATTTTTTAAACTCATCTATATTTTCATGCCATCTTGATTTCAATGTCAGTAATTGTTGTGTTGGCTTTCATTTATAATTGGATGGAATAAAAAAAAAACATTGAAAATGCATTTTTATGAGCATCCAAGTAATAAGTTAACATTGAAATGTATACTAAAATTGTATAATTTCCTTTTTTGTAGGTGCCCTTACAGGTCAAGGCCAAGGAGGATCCGGTAAGATTAAATAAAATTTTACAAAATGGAAAAGAAATTAATATCTTTTTTTATTTTAATTCATTAAACATTGATATAATTTCAAATATTTTTTCATAGCTTTTGATTCGGTTTCACCGTTTTCGTTTCCTACTGGTATGAACATTGAAATTCATGTTTAGATTTATGTATATTCTATAGCTAACCCTAAAAGTTATTTTCATATATATAATTGATACGTTCAAACGAAGTCCTTTTTGTTAAATTGAATGTTTATGAGATTGATTCATTTCAAAAGCAAATGTTAATCTGTAATTCTTTTTTTCTGATTTCAACACTTACCAAACATTTTTCAATTCGATTGAACGTATGGAATAAATACCATTGTGTTACTTTTAATAGACATAACTATTCTTATTCACATTTACACTCTTTGCAAAACCAGACATATATTTAACTTTTCTCATTTCAAAATATAAAATGTAAATATAAAATTGTACCTATATTTAAACGAATATCTTTTCATATTTTCAAAACTAAATAATGATATGATTTAATTTTGACCTTTTTTCTGTCACTTCAAAGCAAAATACCAGGCAATAGTTATTCTTGTGTGAGACAAGTTAACATACCCTTGTGAATGTCTAAGACCAGATGTTATAATATTATATTTTTCAATATCAGTGACAGGTGGACTTCTCAAATTTTGCACAAAACATTCACTCTCTAATCGGTGTTGCATGTCATTCTAAATTTTTTTTTATATTAGTAGTTGAAAAAATATGTATAATAACAATCATAATATTCTTTATGGTGTGTCTGTTTGTGTATCCTGGGTATTGCCTTGGCATATATTAGACCTTTCATATTATTAATATTTAAAGTATTTAAAGGACACAGATAAATAAAAAGTAAATAAAAATATAAATTCTGAATACTTAAAAATATGAATTATGCATTTATATTATGTTAATATTTTGATGGGGGAAAACTTTTAAAACTGATTAATGTCTTGAATAACGAACTTCATTTTGTAAAGAGTTCTATAATTTTGTGCATAAAATTTAACTTAACATTTCTTAATTTAAATCTTTGCCAGGAACAGGTACAACTGATGGTTCACAGCTCCAAACAAACGGTAAGTTTTATCTTATACAGTTTCACAATTATTGTTGAATCACTCATTTCGTGGGTAAAGTTTTCGTTTTGGAGAAAAAATTCTGGTTTGAGGGGATTAGATTTCTCGGTGTAAAATAAAAGTCACACTGCTGTTTAAAATTTTCAACATTTTTTTTTTGAAAAAATATATTGGATTTTTATTCCACAAAAACAACGAAAATTATAACCCACAAAAAAAAAATAGATTTCTCACAAGTTGAAGTTATCAAGTTAAAATCAAGTTGAAAAATTAATATTAGACTGTAGCATTTTTATGATTTAACATTATGTTGTCTCACAATAGCACAGAGAATTCAAGGTATCACGCACCTGCTATTTAAAATATAATGACAAATTATAGCAACTTAAATATATGTGTTTATATTGGATTACATTAAAAGCACTCTTTGAAAATTAATATGCAATGATAAGAGTACTGTTAATCATATAGAAGTTGTGTTGTGTGGATATAATTCATTTTGTCAGTGGTTTTAAATGAAATTTTGCTCGAAATTGAATCATTAGACTAAGTATATTTCTTTCATGAAAACAACAAAACCAATTATAAATTGCAAATTCAAAGAAAAGCAAATTTTTCGAAGGATATATTTAAAAATATTTCTTCGAAATGTAATCACTTTCATGAACTCATGTTCTATCATATTTTTTTCTTTTACATTTTTCCCTTTAAACTGAAAAGTTCCATTTTATAACGTTACTACTGATCGATTTCCTGATATATTTACAATAAATCCTTTTAAATTAGTAACATTGAAGGATAAGAACTAGAAACAACTGAATTTGGGTGCTTTATTTGACGAGAAAGTCAAAACACAATTAATCATTTTCAGTAGCTCTTCAAGGAACAGTCAATTTTTTGACTACAAAATTGAATTGATAAGATTTTTTCAAAACAAAACTCGTTGTCTACTTTATTATAGCCTTTTTGCAACAATTTCAACAACAGCAACAACAACAACAACAACAACAGCCCAACCAATTTAATCAATTGCAAGGTACCACTCACTCAAACAGAATCGGAAGCTTGGGAGATGTAATTGTCATGTTAATGTCATGCTAAGTCTGTAACTAACAAAAGTCAGTCTGGTGTTTCCGCTTCTCTAGTTTATATCCCCATTCATTCTGTTTATACTTAATAGCTAAAAGTTTTAAGAAAAAACTGTTTCATATAAAGAAACTTTTCCTACAATATATGAAAAGTTACAATGACATGGTGGTAGGGTGTTTGTTTCATGTTTGGGTTGTCAAGTTTTATTCTCAAAGCGTCAAAGCTAGGTTTCTCCTAGGTAGTGACGGTTCCTTCGCCAGACGCTCGACACTTTGAAGAGGAGATTGTGAATCTTTCGTATGAGTTCTTTAAAAAAAGAGGTCCTGCGTCAAGACAAGCACTGAGACGATATAGAACTCTCATAACTTTCTATATAAGTAAAAAAAAATATCTGGAATATGACGTAAAACAACATAAACTCTACAATATACACTGCACAATTTTACCTGTGATTTTTCTAAAATATGCCTCTTAAATCAAGAAAATGAAAAATGTAAAGTTATCAAACAATGGTCGATATAAAAAATGGAAACAGTACAAATTTGTAATAGGATGTTAAATATTGACCACCGGTAATTCCATAGATGGGCCCAAGAGTCTTTGAAGAGTAATCGAGTGGTCATTCTACCGTGAGTTCTAAATATTGGCCCTTTAGAAGAGAGAAAAATTAGAAGAGAGATGTAGAGACACTCCCTGCTTCTGTAGACGGAAATTGCAACGCATATGTACATATTTTTAATCCATAGTCATATTAGGTATTAAAACGCAAAAACTCGACAAGAAAATACAAATCTCTCTTGAAGTTTACAGTAAAAAGTTCTTTTGGAGAAAGAAATCAATAAGGTCTATTTTATTTAGCATACCCTCATGAAATTTTGTGTGTTTATGTCAACACTACAACTTTGTATAAAATGAAGTGTGAGTCGTTTAAAAAAAGATTTGCTGTAGACATTTTTGTCATGCAACTTGATGTTCACTATTTGAAAAAGGAAATCGCAATATAATGCTCGCTTTACTTACCAACATTTCAGATAATATTGTTTAAAATGAGCTTTATCGTACACATTTTCATCTGAATAAACCTCTGTTTTTGTGTGATGTGCAGAAATATTTTTTTCAACCTGTTATTCCAGGATATGTTATTTATTTTCTTTCTTGGGTTTCTTTTTTTAAATCACGTTTATTATTATTTTTTGCGTTATTATAATTAAGATATACGTAGCAATTAAAAAATGAAATGCAACTGTTAATCACATATAAATCTTTTAATTTTATTTTACAGGACGAGGATTACCACAAGGATTCAATGGTAATTATCTTCATTGTTCAGTTTTTTCTATTTTATTTATTAAAAAATTTATCAGCTACCTTCGATTGTTTCATATGGTGTTATATGTGCACTATACTGAACTCCACACCAAATTCAATATTTATGCTTTGGTTTACTAGGTAGTCCCTTTACAGAAGTATTTGATGGGTCAACAAACTTGGATTCTCTAGGTTTTCATCTTAAGCTTTTTTCTTGTGATTCTGGTTTACATGCAGGTAACTAGACTCATAAAGGAGCTATTTCTTACCTAACGTATGAAAAATTTTCTTTCAATTTTGTAGGACAAAATCAAAATCAAGGTGCATCGCTTCCTCCATGGATGCAAACAGGTAACTGTTTTCACTTTATTTGTATAAAAATATTTAATTCGGGAGGAAATATCTTTAATTTTATATTCTTGACAATTTAGGATTTAAAATATGTATGTATGTTGATGATACCATAAAGAAAATTAAAGTTAATCGGTAGGGATGCGAAAGTAAAAAAAAACCAGTAATCTTGCACAAAATGCAACGAAGAAATACTTCTTTAAACATAAGATATGGGATCAAGGGTATATCCGCTTTGTGTTCTTTATCATGATCAGGAAAAAAAGAGAAAATCCATAGTCAATTCAGTTGATAATAATGGCTTAACAATTTTTATGAAAGACTTAAGTCAACGTTATACCTAATGAAAAATTGTCATTTTATCAAGCGTCGAATGTACGAAATGCCGACTTTAAATAGGTATGTAAATACCGATGTATTATCAACTTATTTGTCAATAATCTACCTCGTCTTGTAAAATAATAGTAAAAAAACGTTCTTGCGTATCAAATTGCTTGACTTATGAAACTGACTAATTCCTTACAGTTATAAGGTTAGGGTAAATGGCAATCCCTTGAAAAAAAAAAGTAAAAGTAAAGGTATCTTATCTTTAAGTATCTTATAAATTGAAAGGAAAAGTCATAAACTTCACAATCCTCTTCGTAGGAAATGGCCAGAATACAGGTTTACCAGGATTACCAACAAACCCATTCAGTCAGACTCCTGGACAGCAAGGAATGCAAGGATTTGGTAACTTTCACTTATTATAAAGATTAATTAGGATAATCTAAAAGAAGTATACAGATTCAAGTTCGTTCGATGATTGTACCTCTACTGAAAATTATATATACCTTACATATATGAACAAATTAAGGCAAAAATGGTTTTATATCTTCTCTCTATACATGTAGCTAGCCTCATTTTCATTGTATTTTTTTTTATCACGCTTATCATCAGAAACTTAGAAACAACAGTCAATTTTCTCATTACCAAGTACAAATCCTTTAAAGAGAACAAGAAACACAACCGAGTGCAATATGTATGGTACCGATTTTGAAATATTTTTTCTCAAACATTACCTTCTGGCTTTTAAGAGCTATCTAACTATCGATGAGCAAAAGTTTCTTTTTTTTATTTTAATTTTTTTTTATATATATATAATTTTTAGAGATTAAATACAAAATTCTCACAAACGGTCGATATATGTTATTTATAAGTTACAATAAAAGTGCCTTTCCTTAACTCATATTCTTTAAAATTATGCTAAACGGCAAATTATAGATTCCACATGTTAGTTTAAAGGGTTTCTAGAACTTTAATTTCAGAAAAATAATTAAACTGTTTTTGTTTTTTAAATAAAGCTCATTGTTATAATATACATGTACATATTTATATCTCAATTATGTTTGAATAGGTGGATCCAACAATCAATTACCATGGCTAACTTCTCGTGAGTAACACAAATATTATACATGGTTATTGTGATGTCATTGTAATACAGAATGTACTTGATATAGTTTCACTCATGGTTGTATTTTGCGTTAATCAGATCAAAACGATGGTTCGAATTTTAAAGGCATTTTCACATAATATATCTCAAAAAATATGTAAAATGTCGATATAAATGTCGATATGTGTTTGCTCAGAATAAATTAATATTTATTTAAACGACTTTTTTAAAAAAAATCTTTTTTATCCTAACTAATGGACTGTTTTTGTTTACAGAAACCCAACCTCAGAACTCTGGTGTTTCAGGTCAGTCTCTTTATCATTTGAAATGTAACTAGGGCTAATTGTAACGGGAACCGTTACAGATGTTCCCCAAACGCTCCCCAACTCCCATTTGGTGCCATACTCCCTTTAAGCTTCATTAAAAACGACAAACTCTATGCATTTTACACTTTAACAATGTTTCCCTGAAGTATACCGAGTATATTCAAATTTTAGCATTTGCACGCGTGCACATGTAAATGCATGTGCGTAATGACCATATTCTCTTGTCTACACTATCTATATATACATTAATATAATAAAGTAATAAAGCATTTAATCCAAAAGTATTAAAAAATACGCTTCATCAAGTGTATTTTTTATTTTATCCATCTCATGTGCATGCACGTGCATGCATGTGCATGATGACCTTACCTTTTTGTAGGAATCCACTATGTCTATCTATGTTCTAAATCCCATCCTGTTTGGTTGAAAATCAAAGGAGTTATACCCATTTAAAGTTTAAGCCAATCAGATTGCAGCGCACGTGCATGCACGTGTTTTCATGATACCTGCTATATATTATATTGTAGTATATCCTAATGCATGACTATGCTTAAAATTTCAAAGCATTTCGTCAAAAAACAAAAGAGATATTGAAATCTTTGTTTCAGCCAATCAGAGGGAAGCGCACGTGCATGCACGTGAGTTCGTGCTAATTTGACCATGTCATATTATCTAGGCTATTAATATATCCTTATAGAATGAGTTTCAAAGCATTTCAATAAAAAATGTAAAAGTTATGGCTATAATAAGTATATCAGTCATTTCACTCATTTCACGCGCACGCACGTGCATGCGTATGCGCGCAAAATGACCTTCGTTGTGCACACCTACACTTGACACCTATTAACCCTAAAAAGGTTTTAACTTAGTTGGGTGAACAGTTTCTGAGAACACTCGCGGACAAAAAAAGTACCGGAGAACAAAGAAGAAAAAAAAGAATAATAATAATAACTAGTGCTAATTGTAACGGGGACCGTTACAGATGTTCCCCAAACGCTCCCCAACTCCCTTTTGGTGCCATATTCCCTGTAATCTCTATTAAATAGAAATACTTTATGAAGTTTAGACTTAATCAAGGTCTTCCCAGAAAAATACAAAATATATTTAAAAATAGCATTGCACGCGTGTTCATGTGCGTAACGACCATATTATCTTGTCTACAATATCTAAAATATTAATATACTTCATATCAAAGCATTTAATCCAAAAGTTTTTAAAAAATACACTCATTCGAGTGTATTTTTAATTTTACTCATTTCACGTGCACGCACGTGCATAATGACTATACCTTCTTGTAGGAATCCCTTATATTTATCTATGTTCTAAATCCCATCCTGTTTGGTTGAAAAACAAGGGAGTTATAGCCATTTGAAGTTTCAGCCAATCAGATTGCAGCACACATGCATGCGCGTGATTTCATGAATTTTTATCTTTATCGTATTGAAGGATATCTAAATGAATGACTATATTTTAAAATTCCAAACATTTCGTCAAAAAACAAAGGAGATATAGCCATATAAAGATTCAGCCAATCAGATTGCAGCACACGTGCATGCGCGTGATTTCATGAATTTTTTTCTATATCATATTTTAGGATATCCTAATGCATGAATATGCTTTAAATTTCAAAGCATTTCGTCAAAAAACAAAGGAGATATAGCCATTTAAAGTTTCGGCCAATCAGATTACAGCTCGCGCGCATGCGCATGCTTTCATGAAAATTTTTATATATCATGCTGTAGGTCTTCATAATGTTGGACTATGTTCAAAATTTCAAAAGATTATGACAAGAAACAAGAAAGATATTGAGACTTTATTTTCAACCAATCAGAGCGAAGCGCACGTGCATGCGCGTGAGATCTTGCTATTTTGACCATGCCATCTAGTCTATACTACTAATGTATCCTTACATTATGAGTTTCAAAAAAAATCATCAAAAAAAGAAAAGTTACAGCAATATCCATTATATTGGTCATTTCATGTGTTGCACGTGCGCGCTCTTGCAAGCACGTGCGCGCAAAATGACCTTCGTTTGGCAAATCTGCATAACATGTCTACTGACCCTAAAAACATTTTACCTTAGTCAGATGTGTAGTTTACAAGATCACTCGTGGACAAAATTTTCCCAGGAAGAAGAAAAATAATAATAATAATAATAATAATAATAAGAAACAGAGTAAAAACAATATGTTCCCCAACTTCGTTTGGGGAACATAATAACTAGTGCTAATTGTAACGGGGACCGTTACAGATGTTCCCCAAACGCTCCCCAACTCCCTTTTGGTGCCATATTCCCTGTAAGCTTCATTGAATAAGACAAACTCTATGCATCTGAGATTTTAACAACAATTACAAAGAAGTGTACAAAAATCATTTAAACTTTAGCATTGCACGCGTGCACATGTGAATGCATTTGCGTCATGACCATATCATCTTGTCTACACAATCTATATTTTTAATACACTAAATATTAAAGTATTTAATCCAAAATTATTTAAAAAATACGCTCATTCAAGTGTATGTTTGATTTTACTCATTTCGCGTGCACGCACGTGCATACATGAGCATGGTGACCATACCTTCTTGTAGAAGTCCATTACATCTATCTATGTTCTAAATTCCACTTCATTTGGGTGAAAACTAAGGGAGTTATAGCTGTTTAAAGTTTCAGCCAATCAGATTGCAGCACATGTACACGCACGTGTATGCATGTGCATGGTGAACATACCTACTTGTAGAAGTTCATCATATCTATCTATGTTCCAAATCCCATCCTGTTTGGTAGAAAACCAAGGGAGTTATAGCTGTTTAAAGTTTCAGCCAATCAGATTGCAGCGCAAGTGCATGCACGTGTTTACATGATAATTGCTTTATTTCATGTTGTAGGATATCCTAATGCATGGCTATGTTCAAAATTTCAAAGGATTTCGTCAAAAAACAGGAAAGATATTGAGACTTTAGTTGCAGCCAATCAGAGCGAAGTGCACGTGCATGCGCGTGAGATCTTGCTATTTTTACCATGTCATCATGTCTATACTACTAATATATCCTCACATTATGAGTTTCAAAGCATTTCATCTAAAAATAAAACAGTTGTGGCTATATCTATTATATTGGTCATTTCACGTGTTGCACGTGCACGCTCTTGCAAGCACGTGCGCGCAAAATGACCTTGATTCCGCAAATCTACATAACATGTCTACTAACCCTAAAAAGGATTTACCTACATCGGACGAACAGTTTACAAGATCATTCCCGGACAAAAAAGTTCCAGGAAGAAGAAGAAGAAAAATAATAATAATAAGAAACAGAGTAAAAACAATATGTTCCCCAACTTCGTTTGGGGAACATAATAATAAGAAACAGAGTAAAAACAATATGTTCCCAAACTTCGTTTGGGGAACATAATAAGGCAGCAAAATTCAAATTCTCATTTCTCTACTAAGATTTTTACATCGGGCTCGGAGTTGGTTTTCTTCAGAAAGACAGGACTGGGTTCAAGGCGACTAGGGGTACCACACCGGTAATTGACCAATCAAAATGAACTTAGTCAATTGTAGGTCCATACATTAAGCCGATTTTCCTTTCTTTTGAGAGTTTTTTTTAATTTCCTTCCAGGCCAGTTTGACAACTCTGGTACCTGTGCCTAGGAAATTTTATCTACTCTATAAATAAATAAAGTTTTTTGACAGGAACTATTTCTCCAGGGCATAGGAGGCTACTTCCTGGGGTGCTTTTGTGATGTTTATAAAGACATGGAAAACACGTGGATTTGAGGGTAGCCCTGTTTGCATATGCAAATAAATCAGAAAATGTCGTGTACGTACCCTGGTTTTTTGGTGTCAGCTAATGTGACAGGTATTGTTTAACACCCCCTTATCAATATTTTTTCATGAATTCAAACACGTGAGGTTTTACTGGAAAGAAACGTGTATTGCTTTTTAATATACCGAAACTCGCTATTTCTGGGGATTGTGTAATTCTAAAAAAAATTCAGATAAATTTCAATGGTGAAATAAAAGAAGAATGCTTGGTATTAAAATATTAATTCATATCAGTAGAATTGAATGCTATTAACGACATCTGGAGAAATAGGCTTTAAAAGGTTTATATCATATCTTTGTTCGTCTGCACTTAAATTTCAAACACGACAGAATTTGTAATTTTTGCCGTAAAAATTCATAATTTCTATATACTTTAGAGACTTACCGTAAAACTTTCAGGAAACTTTCTATGAAGTCTTTTCTGCACCTTAAGTGAAATTTTATGTCGATCCCAGGTGTTGATCGAGTTTCAGAGAAATTTTCTACGTTGTTATTGATTTTTTTTTTTTAAGGAGAAGGGGGGGGGTTGACTTTTTTATTCTAAGCATTTGTTAAAGTGAGTTTGTAAATACATCTACGAACTTGAGCTGGATTGTGACCTTTGGGTCAAGGGGTCAAAGGTCAAGGTCATCAAAGCATTTCATAAAGAAATATAAAAGTAACGGCCATATCAAGTATACAAGTCATTTGATCATTGCACGCGCGCGAAGGTGCAATGCATGAAAGCTATATCATCGTGACTACACTTTTAATGTGTTTCTATTCTTTGAATTTTGAAACGTTTCATAAAAAAAATTACGACTATATCAAGTAAATCGGTCATTTAACGCATTGCGCGCGCACACGTGCATGCAAGTCCTTGCATTCAAGTTTGATAGTAGCATAATGTAAGAATCCGTCATATCTATTCATATTCTAAATTTCATCCTGTTTTGTTGAGAATCAAAAAAGTTATAGGCATTTAAAGTTTAAGCCAATCAGATCGCAGCACACGTGCATGGGCGTGGTTTCTTGAAAACTTTTATATATCATAGTTTAGGACGTATTAAGGTATGATTATGTTTTAAAATTCAAAGTATTTTGTCAAAAAACAAGTAAGATATTGAGATTTTTGTTTCAGCTAATCAGAGCAAAGCGCACGTGCATGCGCGTGCATGCATGTGCATGATGAACGTAACTTCTTATAGGAGTCTATTGTGTCTGTCTATGTTCTAAATCTTATCGTGGTTGGTTGAAAAACAAGGGAGTTACAGCCATTTGAAGTTTAAGCCAATAAGATTGCAGCGCACGTGCATGCGCATGCTTTCATGACAAATGTTATACATCATGTTGTAGGACATCTTAAAGTATGCTTATATTTTAAATTTCATACCATTTCGTCAAAAAACGGAAAAGATATTGAGATTTTTGTTTCAGCCAATCAGAGCGAAGCGCACGTAAATGCGCGTGAGTTCTTGCTAATTTGACAGTGTCACATTATCTACACTATTAATATATCCTTATATAATGAGTTTCAAAGCATTTCATCGGAAAATGTTAAAGTTATGGCTATATTAAATATATTAGTCATTTCAGTCATTTCACGCGCCCGCACGTGCAGGCGTATGCGCGCAAAATGACCTTCGTTCCGCACACCTACACAACACACCTATTAACCCTAAAAAGGTTTTAGCTCAGTTGGGTGAACAGTTTCTGAGAACACTCGCGGACAAAAAAGTACCGGAGAAGAAATAAGAAGAAAAAAGAATAATAATAATAATAACTAGTGCTAATTGTAACGGGAACCGTTACAGATGTTCCCCAAACGCTCCCCAACTCCCTTTCGGTGCCATATTCCCTGTAAGCTTCATTAAATAAGACAAACTCTGTGCATTTTTGACTTTAACAACGTTTTCCCAGAAGGATACCAATTATATTCAATTTTTAGCATTGCACCCAAGCGCATGTGAATGCATGTGCGTTATGACCATATCATCTTGTCTACACTATTTATATATTTTAATATACATGTACTATATATTAAACCATTCAGTCCAAAAGTAATAAAAATCACTCATTCAAGTGTATTTTTAAATATACTCGTTTCAAATGCACGCACGTGCGTGCACGTGCATAATGACTACACCTTCTTGTAGGAGTCCCTTATATTTATCTATGTTCTAAATCCCATCCTGTTTAGTTGAAAAACAAGGGAGTTATAGCCATTTAAAGTTTCAGCCAATCAGATTGCAGCACACGTGCATGCGCGTTATTTCATGATTTTTTTTATATCATTTTGTAGGATATCCTAATGCATGACTATATTTTAAATTTCAAAGAATTTCGTCGAAAAACAAAGGAGAAATAGCCATTTAAAGTTTCAGCCAATCAGATTGCAGCACACGTGCATGCGCGTGATTTCATGATATTTTTCTGTATCATTTTGTAGGATATCCTAATGCATGACTATATTTTAAATTTCAAAGAATTTCGTCAAAAAACAAAGGAGATATTGCCATTTAAAGTTTCAGCCAATCAGCTTGCAGCACGCGCACATGCGCATGCTTTCATGAAAATTCTTATATATCTTGCGGTAGATCTTCATAATGTAGGACTATGTTCAAAATTTCAAAGGATTATGACAAGAAACAAGAAAGATATTGAAACTTTAGTTTCAGCCAATCAGAGCGAAGCGCACGTGCATGCGCGTGAGATCTTGCTATTTTGACCATGCTATCTTGTCTATACTACCAATGTATCCTTACATTATGAGTTTCAAAAAATTTCATCAAAAAATAGAAAAGTTATGGCAATATCCATTATATTGGTCACTTCACGTGTTGCACGTGCGCGCTCTTGCAAGCACGTGCGCGCAAAATGACCTTCGTTCGGCAACTCTACATAACATGCCTACTGACCCTAAAAAGGTTTCACCTAAGTCGGTTGTGTAGTTTACAAGATCACTCGTGGACAAAATTTTCCCAGGAAGAAGAAAAATAATAATAAGAATAATAATAATAAGAAACCGAGTAAAAACAATATGTTCCCCAACTTCGTTTGGGGAACATAATAAGAAACAGAGTAAAAACAATATGTTCCCAAACTTCGTTTGGGGAACATAATAATAATAAGAAACCGAGTAAAAACAATATGTTCCCAAACTCCGTTTGGGGAACATAATTAGCATCAACAACGAAAAAACCCCTAATCAAACAAACTAAAATGCTCATTGAAAATTCTCAAACATACATATAGCTATATGCTCAATGTTAATTTTTAACTTCTTTCTGAATCAAATCTTTTTACTTTTTAGCTCACCTGAGCCGAAGGCTCAAGTGAGCTTTTCTGATCACATTTTGTCCGGCGTCCGTCTGTCTGTCTGTAAACTTTTCACATTTTCGACTTCTTCTCAAGAACCACTGGGCCAATATCAACCAAACTTGCCACAAAGCATCCTTGGGTGAAGGGGATTCAAATTTGTTCAAATAAAGGGCCACGCCCTTATTCAAGGGGAGATAATTGGGAATTAATGAAAATTTGGTGGTATGTTTTAAAAATCCTCTTCTCGAGAACCACTGT
Organism: Saccostrea cuccullata; assembly: GCF_032062105.1. Taxonomy (NCBI): domain Eukaryota; kingdom Metazoa; phylum Mollusca; class Bivalvia; order Ostreida; family Ostreidae; genus Saccostrea; species Saccostrea cuccullata. Next base: position 245,684 of record NW_026930272.1, read on the forward strand.
GCCAGGAAAGATGAAACTTGTAGGGAAACATCCTCAGGTAGTGTAGATTCAAGTTTGTTCAAATCATGACCCCTGGGGGTAGGGCGGGGCCACAATGGCCGACCAAAGTTTTACATAGAAATATATGGGAAAATTCTTTTAAAATCTTCTCAAGAATAACAAAGCCATAATTGATCATATTTATATGGAAGCATCCTCAGGTAGTGTAGATTCAAGTTTGTTCAAATCATGACCCCCGGGGGTAGGGCGGGGCCACAATGGCCGACCAAAGTTTTACATAGAAATATATGGGAAAATTCTTTAAAAATCTTCTTCTCAAGAATAACACAGCCATAATGGTTCATATTTATATTGAAGTCTCATTAGGTAGTGTAGATTCAAATTTGTTCAAATCATGACCCCCAGAGGTAGGACGGGGCCACAATGGCCGACCAAAGTTTTACATAGAAATATATGGGAAATTTCTAAAAAAATCTTTTTCTCAAGAATAGCAAAGCCATGATTGGTCATGGGACTACTTTTGGATTTAAACTTTTCAATAACAAACCAATTTCTACTTTTTCCTAGCCACAGTGCTCAGGTGAGCGATGTGGCCCATGGGCCTCTTGTTTGACTTTGGGTAACTTTAAAATTTTTGAAGTCGTTTGAATAAGGAGTATGGTTCGATCAGTTCCACTGTCAGAAATAGCACATCAATACAAACAAGCTTTCTAACCCTGGATTCATGAACTTCTTTTTATTATATATATTTAATTTTTTGTAGACATTCTTCCTGGTCTTACTTTTCCCGATAATTCTGCTGGACAGACAACTGGTCAAGGTACCACCGGAACAACTGGCACAGGACTTCCCGATTTCTCATCCCTCCTTAATACAGGAACAGGAACTGGGACTGACACACAATCCTTTGATTTCTCGTCCTTATTTGGTAATACAGGAAGTACAGGTGAAACACAAGGAACTCAAACACAAACACCTCAACTTCCGTCAAATTTGCTTCAAGGACTTCAGGCCCTTCAAAATGCTGGACCTGCTCCAGGAACTAATCCTTTGGGTGGAAACCAAGGCGGTAATCCATTCAGTGGTCTAACAGGAACTCAAAATAACAATCCTTTGGGTGGAGCTCAGGGCACCAACCCCTTTGCAAATCTTCCTGGTTTGAACCAAGGCAATGCAGCTAACAGTAACAATCCATTTGCAGGTCTCCCATCAACTGGATCACAAGGTGCAAATAACAATCCATTTGCAGGTCTTCCATCAACTGGATTACAAGGTGCAAATCCATTTGGTGGTTTGCCAAATGGTTTTCCACCAACAGGAAATGGTGGTAACAATCCATTTAGAGGTCTTCCTGGTTTGAATTCAAATGGTGCTCAAAACACAAATCCATTGGGAAATCTTCCAGGAGGCTCCCAGTCACAAGGTACTAATCCATTAGGAAATCTACCATCTGGAAACAATAATAACCAGTTTGGTGGTTTGCAAGGATTATTTGGTAGACCTCAAGGGAATAACCCATTGGGTCCTCCAGGCGGTTCACAATTACCTGGAATGCAAGGCAATAATCCTTTCAGTGCCAATCCGTTTGCCGGCCTTCCAAATATGAATGGAATGGGTGGACTTCCGGGAGGAAATTTCACTGGACTGCCAGATCCACTGGGAGGTCTTCCTCCTTTCTTGCCCCCTGGTTTCCCCCCGATGGGAGGTCAGTTACCACCAAACTTTGGAGGTACGTTAAATAATAATGATTTTAGCCTAAAAATGCATATCTTGAAATCTAAATGTCAATCTTACACTTTTTATGGAATGTTTTAACTCATTGTTGATGGTTCTTTTTTTGTTGTTGAAATGTTGTGAGATGCACTTATCAAATATCGCCACCAATGCTTTTTTGCATGTACACCATTTCTGATCAAAGAGTATTTAACACTGAGTTCAATAGATTTTATAATAAAGTAATTACTCTAGCTATAATTTCTCGAACACTTCCTTTTACCAAATTGATGTATATTTTCAGCCACACAAACGGGACAGAATGGCGCTTCTACAGGTATGTTATCTTCTACATATTTGCAGTGTCGGTTTAATTGAAGATTACGATATTCAAAAAATATCCTGGAAATCATTTTAATTCATTTATTACATGTCTTTTAAAGCGTATTTAGATCATCCGGGCCATTTTGGCGATTTATTTCATCTTTCTTCATGATAAATCGGACATCGTACGTCGTGCGTCCTTTGTAAACTTTTGATCATGCATTTCCAGTATTGACTTACAGTCAGAGAAAAACTAATATTTGACAAAATTTAATACTATCTGGTCACAATCTTTGGTTAATATCAAGTTTTAGCTTAAAATTACTTGAAGGGAAAAATGAAATTCATGACGAGACCGAAAGTAAGTCTGCAATTATGGGCTTTCATGTAAAAGGTTTTCCTAGAAAAAAAAAAGATGCTGGAATTGTCAGTAATTTATGAAGTGGTTTATTTTTTGTACTCTCTTTTTTTGAAAAATTAGAAACTCGGTAGCTTTGTGATGAAATATATAAGTATTAAATCTCTAGTTCTGATAATTTTGGTCATGTAATATATTGATATTCTTGGTTCAGGATTTATTTGCAACAGTTAATTTTCAATTAGGATCATTATTATGTTTATTTTCAATATAATATTTAGGCAAGGGAAATAATATTATGATCCTTACGATTAAATTGTTGTTTTTTTCCTTATTGATTGACCTTCTGTTCAGGATTTTTGTAAAATACAATGTACCGTAACGTAATATTCATTTCATGTTGTAATTAGAGAACAATATCATTGCTATAGTATGTTTGTATAATTTGCTTTCAAGTTAAAAAAATAAGCACATTCCCATATAATCACCGTTCACGGTAGCCTAGAGGTAGAGCGTTCGCTTCGTGATCAGGAGGCCCGGGTTCGATTCTCGTTCGCGGCGCCGCGTCAAACCGAAGACGTAAAAATAGGTAGTGACTGTTCCTTCGCCAAGCACTCGGCATCAGAAGTGAAAGTCACGGGTCTTTCGGATATGACCTTAAAAACGTAGGTCCCGTGTCACGGTAGGCGCTGGCACGATAAAGAACCCTCACTGCTCAATGGCCCTGAGTGCCTAGTATAGGTCTAAATTTGAAGCCCTTCACCGGCATACGGTGACGTCTCCATATGAGTGAAAAATCCTCGAGAGGGACGTTAATCAATATATATTTCCATTTCTAATTTTTCTCTCTGTGATAACTTTTTGAAAGTTAGGGGTAGTTTATTTCTTGATAATTCTGCCGGAATGTAAATTAGGCAGGTCGATAGGTCGGGAGCTAAGGAGGCCTATTACGCATGCAATTCTCGTGCGCATCTGTCTCTGTGTCAAATATGCATGTAAATCTCGTGCGGCTGCCTTTGTGTTTGACGTCAGTTGGCGAGGACTATTGAAATTGGCATGGAAGTCATCATGTGATTTTAATCTATTTATCTACATTTTTAAAGTCTAAAACTACAATTTTATTTCACAATGAAATGGAAATATAAGGAATCACTGTCTAGTTAGGAGGGTATGTCAGGGACATCAACAAAAGTGGAAAACATGGGATAATTTAAGCATAACGGGCTTCGCCCGTTATGCAAATTATCCCATGTTTCCCACTATTGTTGATGCCCTGACATACCCTCCTAACTAGACAGTGATTCCTTAAACAATCAATCAATCAATCCAATATAATCCTGTTGTAAATATTCCGAGAATGATCTCAAAAAATACCTAGACAATAGAATTTTGTTAAACTTGGTATATACAATGAGGTCAATGTAACCTGTAGGTTGCATAAATTTTGAAACTAGGAGTTTTTTCTGATTTACTAGAGTAGTTTTCACAAAATTAATTCTCACATGCTTCCTCCAAGTTATAAAATCTGAAAAAGGTTTGTTACAGTTTAGGAAAGAAAAATTTTATTCTGGTATTTGGTTATCCTTTTTCTATATTTGAAAGGACTTCTTTTGAAAGTTCTTTTTTTTGAACACCCACTTTCCTAAAAGCTTTATTCGTTCCCATGATATTACCATATTGCATTCCCATATTATCCCAAATTGCATGAAATATCTATACTTTATGTATAATATGCAAAAATTTTAGTTTGGTTGTTGTGTAGAACGCTTTCTTGAGTATTCCCATTTTGTCCTAGGTACGGGAAATAACCAAGGAACCCCAAGTGTCTTTAATCCCCCAGCGGGTTTGGGTAAGTGAGACGTGTGTATATGTGCTCGCCGTGATTCTAGATATTATCAATATATTATGATACTGTAAATGTACGTGTTTTAGCGGCAATCATATTTAAGCGCCTTTTCGTCCCTTCAAGTCTGCTAATTTTAAATACACGCTAATACTGAATTTAAAGTATTCTTATTTTTTTTCAAAATTCATTTACGCTTTTTTTGATTGAAATTGAAGAGTTGAACAAAAAGATGCGCCAAATTTTGATTGTGCTAATTTATGTACGTTTACCGTATGATTTGGCACCTGTGGTGCATGCTGGGATAGTTATTATTAGTATACACTAGGGTTGCTTATTCAGCAGTTACTGCATTTACAGTACAATACATAAATTATATATACAGCGCCTACACAGTAAACAATATTGTAGGTTTGATGTTTTACCTGCTATGAGCACCTGAATAAAACACCGGATTGACGGGTGCACAACTTGATTGTCTCATTTTCTATTTCCTATAGACTTTTTACAAGGATTGGGAACAGACGCTAACCCCTTCCCTGGTTCATCAGGTGAGTTTATGTTCAAAGGGAAATATGAAAATTGATTAATTACAAAAGAATCATTTCGACAAAAACATTGAAACTTGTCTTACCAGGATATCATGTAATCCGAAAATTTGCTTAACTTAATGTTAACATTATGTCAATTTCAGTAAAGAACAAGGTATGGTTTCAATGCAAATAGTGCCCTGTGATTTTCTCAAAAATGAAATTGAAGTAAAAGATGAAAACTCATGCTTTCTGAATCATTGAAATTCCATGCAGAGAAATTATGCAAATTATTTTTCTCACATGCATTTTAAAAATGCTAATTGTGAGGTCATAAACATGTGCATTTTCCCGTGTTTTGTTAAAAAGTTGCAGAAGACACCAATTTTCAAAAGAATTTTCTTTCAGATAATATTGTCCATAGGCATTGCCCACAAAGATTTTGAGATATGTGATTTTTCATTGACTTTTGCACAAAATATCCAAAAAATAAATTGGGCGACAGCTGTGGACACTATTTTCTGAAGGAAAATTATTCTTTAAATGGGTCATTTTCAGGCCTTTTCTGTTTAAAGTAAAGAAATGCATCAAATTAATGACGTCACATTTCAAGAATGTTACTCCCTTATGCCATATTCTTTTATGATCTATCACAGTCAAAAACTCGACTAATATTTAATCCAGTTTCAAAACTTTTTGAAAACATTAAGTTTTTAGGGCACGATAAAGTTAAAAACCATACCTTCGTCTTATGTTCATAAATTAAATTTGTCTAGTCCGGAATACTGTCTGATCCAGCTTTTTCTGGTACAAGTGGTATCTGGATTAGACATGTTATACTGCAAATACAAAATGGAGTGTGGTTATTATTACATCTCTTATATCTGAACATATTTAGGAGGTAGTGGAGCAACATCAGGAACAAGTCCCCTTTCTGGACTCACAAGTCAATCCAGTCCTTTCTCTGGACTCGGAAGTCAATCCAGTGGTTTGAGCCCCTTCTCCTCCAGCGCAGGCTCACCCTCATCAAATCCCGCCTCTGGGGGTGGTAATACCGATCCTTTCTCAACCTTCACTTCATTTCTTCAGAACAACCCCTCTAGTTCAGGGATCCCATCCTTTGGACAGTGATCACCTAACGTTTTGATCTCTCAAGCCTAACTTAAATGGGAATACAGTGTTTAAAACTAATTAAAAACTCTTTCTTTCGTCTGTTATTGTGGTTATGGTCTGTGAAGAATTCAAATCAAACACTTCAACATCTTATTGATTTTTCTGATTTAACAACAATTGATGCATGTTATGATACTAATGTTTTAATTAAATAAAATTTGTTTTCTATTTTTATCTGTTTATCTCCTTAATGGTTTAAATTACGATCTCAATTGTTAAACAATACGTATTTATGTTGAAACTGCGACAATCGCTGTAAGCTAAGGTTTCACCGAATGAATCCAGACTTTAGAACATGGAAAGAATTTAGTCCCTTTAACCAGATTCATAAAAATGGCAACTCTACAAAAGGACGCGAGGAGAGGAAGAAGCCGTCAATGACTTTCAATTATCGTCTTCAGGTTTGAATTTGTTAACCAGGAGCAATATACACAAATCTTTTATCATTTTCCTTTGCTTTTGATCCACAGCATTGAATAAACTCCTTTATCTTGAAAAGTTAGATTCGACTGCTTTGGAATATTACCTTGATTCTGCTCCACTTTGTTTTTCCCTCCTATATATTTGCTTCTTATAATCCTATGTAATGCAGTCCTTAGAATGAAAACGTATTAGATATAGAACATAGAGTTGCTTTTGCCTCAACGCGGAATATCAAAACTTGCATGGGTTACACAAAACTTGTATTTTGCTTGACGATTGGGATAAGGTTTGCATGTTCAGCACGAAACTACCTTTATGCATGTCGCTTGTCATATATCCCCCCCACCCAAATATTATTGTATTTTTCCAATCTTACTTTGAATATCGATCAAATCTAAATAGTTTGTAAGAATAATAAATTTCTTCTTTTTTTTTTCTTTTTTTTTTGTTTTGCAATGGCAGTAATGTAAATAATTTTGAATTTGTAGGCATGCGGATAACAACGGAGCGCCCACCGCCACCACCTAATCCTTTGAATTCAAATAACGGTATTTCACCACTTTTTTTACAATCTAAATATTCAATCAACTAAAACAATTTCAAAATCAAATTTGAAAAATAACACCATGGAATTCAAAGAAAGAAATGTCTTCTGAAACCTTTGAAAAAAATAAAATGAATAGTATCAATTTTAGTAGGATAAAAAGTATATATAATTTTATGAATGAAAATCTGAACACTTTTACATTTCTATCCATACCAATTCATTAAAAATGAAATTCTTAATAAATGAAAAAAACTTGGCGCATCTTAATTTTCATGTTTATGTTTTTTTTTTCTCTGAGTGCAGATTGACACGCATTATTATAGTATTTTTGGAATTGTTATGATAAAATTACTTGCAATGTAACAAGAATTATTACTAGAAACAAATGCCATATTTGTAGCCGGAAAGAAGTCCGGAAGAATCATGGCCGTCATAGATATGACAAACGCCACAGAAGAGAATCTGAGTACAATGATCAAAGTGTTAACAAACATGCTCGATGGCAAACGTGAGTTGCTGCTGCAACTGTGGGGAGGGCTATTGTGATATATTTTGTTTGCACAGCTTTCATTTTTCATGTATATGCACACTGACTAAGAGAACACAAGGCTTTCAATTTAAATTTTCTGTAGATTTGAATGGAATTTTTACTTCGGTTAGAATTCTCTTTATGTTTTATACTTTAATTTTTAAACATATGCATAGCTGTTGCTGTGCATCATCTAAAGTCAAGAGTTTCCCCTCTGCTTCAAATGAGCCGAGTTGACCAGATATCACTAGACTAGGAAGATGGTTTTTGTGCGTTATTTTCCGTTCTGATTGAAAAAAAGCTTAATTAATACAACTTTCTCAACGTACTGTACGTTCATAATCCGCATTAAAAATAGCTACATGTGATGTATATCGTTGCAAGAATTGCTATTTGCATATGTGAACACACACACCATGTTTCTACGAAGCATTGTCACATTCATTACTTTGTTAAAAGCATAAGTGTTTGGTTTTTTTTAATTCAACGTCTTATCTGAAATACATATTTTAATGTTATTAAAGTTAGAGAGTGGATTTATTTTTATTAGGCCCTCAGTGAGATAAATTTGAGAAATGAGACGATTGGTTTTGAATATGACTAATGCGTATACATTTCATACTAGTATTCTGGTCATTTCAGAAGGCGATACCCTCTCAGTGAAAACCGATTCAGGTGATCTACCAAGTAAGTAAATGTATATATACTAAACCTTATTAGCATTCAGTTTTGTTTAGAATGTATATGGACAGAAAAGCCCCATTAATCTTAAGCAAAACTTCCTATTGAAAATAAGACTTATGGTATTTCGTATAATTTTTCAAAGAAACTTTTGGATTAAAAAAAAATAAGTTAGTACCAAAACAATTGAATTTAAACTAGTTGTGTTTGTTTATGTATATATATTTAAATATAAATCAAGAAAGGAATTTATAGAAATTTATATTAGATATGAATTCCTTACACGTGCCTACAATTTTTACCTCCAGGGATATTCAAATACTGATAAGGTCATTCTGAAAAAAAAAAAATCATTGTGAGAATACCCAAAACTTGCATAAAATAACGAAACAGAGTACCTAAAAAATTGAAAGAAGCCAGAAAACAGTGATAAATGACAAAAAATGAATCTGTTTAGATAATTCTAGAAAATATAATTTTTATGTACATGCATTAGGGTGTGAAAACGTTTGGATTAAATTTGAACTTTCATTAACATTGATGGTGTATGATTTCTAAATGTTGACTTATGGCTGATATTTTTAATCGCAGGTTTATCCAACCTCACCATATAAGGTAAATCATTTATGTCCCTACTAACAATTGTGTATTAAACGTTATACTGTGCTGTCTTAATTATATGTTGCTTCAACGGAAATAGAGTAGAAGTTGCATTATATGATATATATGACACTTTGTAATCAGGTCACGGGATAAATAGTGTCTAAATAAGTGTGTAGTTCTACAGGTAGATTTGTTCAGAAGATACAGATTGAATAAACCTTATATAAATATAACGTTTTGCAAGAAAATAGTTACATAAACATGGAGATACTTTTTGAGTTGTCAAACAAGGTTTCCGACATTAAGAGAAAAAATATTTATTTACTTCATGTTTGCCCTCGTGAAGTAGTAAGTAAATGCAGATGAATATATGATGAGATTGACCAGGATACTATTTTGAGCCATATATGTACAATATACTAGTGAAGCCCAGAAATTGCTGCATATGATAGATTAAAAAAAAAAGTAATTAAATGTAAAAGTTTCAACGAAAATTATTTATTAAAATACGCCAATGTTAGATAGTTGTTGTTCGGATTTTTATTTTTCTATTTCTTATAGATTAATGGGGCATCAGTTTCTTTTTCCACGAAAAAATGATTGGCAAATAATATATAACAATAATTAAAATATTTCGAATTCTTTCCTTTTATGAAAAGAACTATGTAATTGTTTTTCTTTTTCCAATAGTTATACCTTGGATAGAAAATAAAGTATAAACGTCAACGTGTTGGTGAGTACATTTTGTTTCTTGTGAATTTTATACGTGATTTTTTTTCACGTCTTCATCATTTACTTTTAAGAAAGGCTGCACCTTCTTTTCTCAAAGAATTTTTTAAAAATATTCAAAATCTACTGAATAATTTTTGCTAGAAAACCTGCCATATACCATGATATAAAATCTAAATCTCATATAGTGATACTTATCAAGATTTACTTTTTCTCTTGATTAATGACTGTGTGTCTTTGATTGACTTCTATAAACTTGAAAGGTCTTATATTTTTTTCCAGGTGCAATATAAACCTTTGTCTGCAGTTATAATTGTGATGGTATATAGCTTTTGTATTTATATATTCTAAGATGCATATTTGCATATTAAATTAAAATAATAACAATCTGCCTTCCTTTTCTATATTCATATATGAAGGTTACGAGTGTTGTCATTGTAAGTAAATGTTGTTTGGAAGAAAAAGAGTCAAAATATAAAAATCGATGAAATTTATTGCTTCGAACACGTATACAAAGCATATATCGATGATAAATGAAAATGACGTATATACATGATATCTTAATTTATTCCATCATTTATAACTAAGTAAATGTTCCAAGAACGCACTTCTACAAAGTGAGAGGATAGCGAGAGTAGAAAGCCCGAAGTACTGTACATTAATCTACTTAGTGTGTTTGTTTCTGCAAAAACTAGGCTAATTGTTATGTACATCTGCTGCAATTATATTTGTTTCAAACCAAAAAGTCATAATTTTTTTTACAATGGCATCGGATCAGGCATGGCTGTGACGTCATTCATTGGCGGTAAATCAGTTGGGAAAGCACCGTTTGTGAAAGAACCAGAAACACCCATATCTACAGGACCCGGATCCACTAAACCAGTGTCAATTATTCCGGATCCGTCCGACATGGTTCCCGCGGAAGCCATTCCTCCTGTTGTAAATCCTCCTGTGACTCCGTCGTTGACGAAAGAGGTGCTCATACCTCCGTCGTTGACGAAAGAGGTGCTCATACTTCCGCCAACATCAGCTCCAAAACCGTCAAAACCGACATCTGCTGTGCCTACGTTTCCTGTCGGCGATGTTCTTCGAAATATAGTGGTTTTCTTAATTTTTGTTATTCCCCCGGTCCCTGCACCTGCGTTACCCGCCATTGATGTATCTCCAGAGGTTGTTGTACTCGACGTTCTGGTACTTGAACTAGAACTTTCGAATGAACTGCTAAAGCTACTTGATGAACCATCTACTGCACCTCCATTTCCCATATTGCCATCTACCGTCATCATTCCTCCCATGGAGTTGTCAACCTTTACATGTAATGAGAGTTATGCTTTTATTGTTCTGGCGTACATAAAACTTCAATAACTGTATGAAATTTTATTGATGAAAAAGAAGTTTGATTAGAAATATATGCATGTCTCACCCCAACTCCAGCGTCAATTGTATTAACTCCAGCCCCAATTGTATTAACTCCAGCGCCAATTGTATTAACTCCACCGCCCATTGTATTAACTCCACCGCCAATTGTGTTAACTGTATTTGTTGATGTTGTTGACTTTCTATTAATGATATTCACTTCTGAAAAAGAGTAAAATATTTATAATTACAATATTAAAATATATGTATATGAAAATTAAACTGATGAACTTTTTATACAAAAAGTATATAAAAACTTACGATTTGCATTTGTCATATTCCGAAGGAATTCATTGAAATCTGCCTGATTCGCCTTTTCATTCATTGGGATAACAGCAAAAACAGGTCTGTCTACACCAGCTGCAGCCACTAATTGTTGTTCGATTGCGTTCAGCTGTTTTTCAATGGAAAGTGCGGAGTCTCCAGTTATACCAGCTTCAGCCAGTCGTCTGGTTGTTGTGGTCGTGGTTGTACGAGTTACTGAACCTGAAGTACCAACATCAGTCACGCCATCTACTCCTATTTTCTTGATCGAAGTTGTCTTAACCGAAGCAGCAGATGCATCGAGTCCTACTCCACTTCTGTCTATTGTGTTATCTATTGTGTTATCTATCGGATCAATCCTACTGCCTGCTACTCCTGTCGAATCTCCTGTGAATCTTGTGGTTGTTCTTGTGGTTTCCATTCTGGAAGATGTAGCAGGAACGCGACTTGTCATGTCGATGGTTGCCCTGGTGTCTGGTATGTCGATTCCAATTCCTCCCTGGCCCCTATTAATTGAGGTAGGCACACCTATATCGATGTCCACGTTACCATCCACATTGAATCCTCTCGATCGTGACATGCTGCTAATAGCTCCTGCGGTTCCACCAGCTGGTCGTAGAGGTCGTAGGTTGATGTTGATTCTCGAGCCTCGTCTTACTGTTGGGGTTATTGGAATTCTGTCTATTGTGGCACGAGGAAGTGCAATAGATCTTATGTCAGAGTCAACTGAAAAAATATCATCGGATAATAAACAGTTTATAAGGTGTTTTAGAAAAATACTATTTGAATACATTTTTATAAATATATATATTATAAGTTTATTTTTACTTTAATATAAACATAAGTTTAAGTGATAATGAATTCTTTTACCTACTTTTATTGAGGGATAATTTTATTCTAGAATATCTAATAATATTCATTTGCCGTAAAATAATAGAACTTTTTTTTCCCCTTCACGACACGGAAAACGTATGTGTAAATGTATAATAGAAACTTGAAAATGTATAAGTATCTTTATTCAAATTCAACAGTTAACGATGTTTGCATATATTTTTTTTTCTGACTTATTTACAAATATTTCAACCTTATAGATTTTTGAAGACTAGTTAAAAGATCTTCTTGTGTTTTAGTCATATAACCAGAATTTAAATTAATTCCCGTAAGTCTTCCGTTGAATGATAATCCATGAAAAAAACAGTTATTAGATTATTCAGTGAGATATTTAAAGAATTATTCTTTGCTTTAAAATGCCATTTAAGTATAGTGTATACTTTAATAACATTGGAAAGATGTGCAATTGCTACGTTTATTTCATATTGTATCCAGTTCATAGATATTGTATCTAGTTCGTTGTAAATTGTTTTCTGTACACATCAAATCATATCTAGTACATGTTTTGTAGCATTACTGAATATATTTGTTCTGGTAAATGAGTACAAAGCAAAATCCCCTTCTCTCAACGGAGTTGAATGAAAATTAGATCTTACCAGTTTAGATTTTATATCAAAAGAAAGCTTGACAATGTCTAAAAAATCTTAATTTGACTTTTGATCTTGGTAACTCGATCTTCTCCAGTCCCTTCTCTTTCTCATATAAACAGCTCAAAACCCTTTGACATTATATGCTTTATGAACTACAATGTACATTACTGCTAAGCAAAGTTGAAAAGCAAATCTTTCGATGAACTTTTGCAGTTTCATTGAAGTTTTGATGTTCATAATTCATGACTGATAAATATTTGATATATGTACTACAATGCTCCCCTTTTTGCACGCAAAAGAGCCTAAATGTAATAACGTTTGTTGTGAAAGATAGTGATAACAAAATGTAATCAAGTTCAAATGTCCAATTAAACAATGCAAATCAGGAGCAAAGCAAACACGATACTTTAAGAACATCATAAGTAAATCAGGAGTCAAGCAAATATGATACTCTAAGAACACCAAAAGTGGGATCAGATGCCATAGAAGAGTAATCATACCCACTTTATGCTTTTTGTCGTGTTTGGGAATTAATCCGTAGACAATTTAGAGTGTAAATAAAGCCTTACAATATGTGTGAGAAAAAGCCAGTCAGTATTTGACACAATGGTAGATTTTATTTGCTGACAAGATCACTGTATTGATAAAACTTTACCAACTAAGTGTTCACAGAAAGTTTTGAAAATTAAATACATGGACCATGCCAATGATGTTTCTTTCATGTCTTTTTTAAAGCCATTTTCTTGTTTTTACTAAATTTCAAACACCGTAGAAGTAGTTTCTTTTTACGAGGAACTCATTCAAAACATGTTTTCAACTTATAAATTAAATGATAAAATTATGAGGAAGAAAGTCTGGCATAAATGGTGCTAAATTCAAGTTATGTGAAAATGTCATGGAATGCCTAATTGCTGTAAGATTGTTCTTTGTGCAAGAAGGAAAGGAGGAAAGGAACTGCTAAGTATTGATACCTTTGCCAAAATGTGGATTTAATAAGTTCTTAAAAAGACAAGTTGTTTTTTTTGGCTCTATATTACTTATATAAAAAAATGAAGGCTTAAGTACTAATTGTTCACACATTGACCTTTGTTGTCAGGACTTGAGCAAAATCAAATAAAATTAATTGAAGCTTATAAAATTGAAGTTCTAAATTTTTGACATATCTAAATTATTTTCTTCAAAGTAGGAAAGTTTACACTGGAATACCATTTTAAAGTGTAAATTTATAAACTCCTCTCTTTACTCTATGCAATATTTAAATCATAAACAAAATCCAAATAGTTTTTACTAAATGGATTTTTTTTACATTCTGATTTCAAGGTTTGTTATTAAACTCTCCATTAGAGAAATAATTATCTTGAAAAACAGCCCAAATACCCTAGTATTTCTCTGTGAGAAAAAAATGGTAATTTTCAAAAAATGAAAGTTATCCAAAATGTTAAAAAAGAAACAATATGACAGCAAGCAATACGAAAAGGGGTTAATAAATCAAAAGGGAATGTGTTTTCATTTCATGAAATTTGCAGCAGTTTATTTTCGAACACACTTCTTTAGACACCCTCACACCTAAAAAGTTTGGTTCGAACGCTCGGATGCTTGTTTGTATCATGCTGTTAGTAAAATTGAGCAAACTAATAATAAACAAATATTTATACTACTTTATTCACCAACAATTGATAAATCAAACAAAAAACAAAACATTCTATCACATCAGAATAAACATGTAAATCTTTTAAACGCAAACATCACTCAATTAATGCGCATTGAAACGTTGTCTTTGGTTTGTCAGCAACCTATCAGTAATCACTCGTATCCGTAGTTAGTTTTACAATAATCGCAGTCATAGCTGTTAGTATGTAGCTCCCACATACTTCCGTAACAGCACCATTAATGTATATTGCATGGATCTACTGATATATAGGTATATATACTGTATATATATAGAGATTATGAATACACAATCTATGTTAGTGCTAAATTGGCTCCATTCCAAGACGCTAACCTGTAGTGGTATCTGGGCCTGGAATACAAAAGAAAATGATCTTTAATGACTTAATTTTATAGTAGGGTATGAAAATACTTTGAAAAATGTCACTCATTTTAACTGGTATTTAACGAAAAATATCAAATTAAATGTCTCTGTTATATATACTTTTTTCTGTTTACTTGCAGAAAAACCATAAATCATATCTTTAAAGCTGGCATATCCGGAAAATGGTTTTGCATATCAAAAATCTGTATCTTTGAACATCCAGACAAAATAAAATTTGAATAATATTAAAAATTGTATTAAACTGAAAACAATATAAAGCTTGTCCATTTAAACCATTTTGCTTACCTGAGCTGAATAATGCTGGGTTAACGGAATCAAAGGTAAGTGAGTTACTAAAATCTGTGAAGACAAAGAATTACCAGGTTAAAAATAATAAGATGAATATATTTTTCAAAATTATTAAAATTAATATATTTGATTTTGTTTTTACTTTAGGAATATGCATTCATATAACTGAAAATTCACTACATAATGCGTATCGGAAACATATAATTTCTGTCTAAATATATATATTTACATGAGAATTAATAAGTGTTTCTAATTTTGAGGTGAGTATCTTGTAAATTACAAATACACATGTTCCGTAAACAAACGTTGACATCTTACAAGATTCATGAGTGATTTAAAAATACATGAAAACATGAACCGCTTACAACAAAGACTTGCAAAACAAGCAAAAAGACAAACAACAAATACATAATTGATGCACTTGACATACATTAAACAAGTAATGAATGTACAAATAGGAGAAAAATCACAATACCACAAAACATGCACGTTATGTTAATCATTCTGTTGCCCAAACTAATCAATTCCCTATTTGATACACATATAGTTAATTAGCCATCTTTTTAATGTGATAATGATGATATATATAGAAAAAATAATATAAAATTAGCTAATAATACGACTATATGGAAGTTCTGCTGTTCCCGAAAGCCTGAAAATCACGACAATCAAGAGAATAAATAACAAGTATAAAATAAAACGAAACAAAAAATATGCAGTGCAAGAAAAGCAAAGCAATGAACCTTAGCCACGCAGCGTAACTAAAAGTCAACGAAGAATTCAGCTCAAGCAGGGCATAGCGATACAATTTAAGTTTTCACTCGCCGTGGATGAGTCCTATCTTTACGCAGCCTGTGAAGACGCCGCTGATGATGCAGTGTTGATGACATTTCCGCTTAAGTCGGTTCTAACCGGTGAGATGTCCCCAAACCCATTGTCCTGTAGGGCTTTGCTAAAATGACTCCAGTCGATAAAAGAGTCTCCTTGTATAATTGTAGATCCTAGTAAGATTTACCATCGGGTTAAGTTTACTTCATATCAAGATTATTCGACCACAGACTACACAGGCAGAATAACTGAAGATTTTTAAAACATCTTAACTTTGAAATGTTAAGAATATGAATTTTAAAAGATTAAGTAAACAAAAATAAACCAAAAAAAGAAAATCATGATTGAAAATGGGGGAAAACATGTATCAAAAGTATAGAGTGCTGGAAAAAACAAACATATTTTGTGAAAAACATTTTCTCTCAGCAAAGAAATTAAGACGGTGTGTACCTTGCTGGGGCCCCTGTCCCTCCAAGAAGAAACCTGATGAGTCAGCTGTTTATACAAAAAGAACTTTAGAAATAGAAGACTTAAATATAGAACAAGAATGGATAAAATGTCTCAATAAGTACAAGGATTGAAGAAAGCTCAATTGTTTTTCGAGAAAAAGATAACTATGTTAACCTGCTCCACTGGTTATCAACGTTTGTATTGAATTCATGGCGCCACGTCGAAGGTCTTGTGGAGATTGGCTGGGAAAGGCTGTATTAGCAATTTGTTGTGCATTGGCTGCATTAAAGGTTTGGATGGCAGAATTCAAGTTTTGAGTAGCAGGTGAAATAGAGTTTAGTTGTTGATTATTAGCACTGAAAGCTGTATTGATAACATTGGTCCCAGTATTATCCTGTATAGTTCCTCTAGACAAAACCATTCTAGTATTAGTTCGTCCAGTCGAATCTATGGAGCTGATACCAGAAGTACTGATTCCACTGTTTCTGCCCGTGACTGAGGTTGAGTGTGATACACTTGAAGTTACACTGTTATTATTATTTCCTGACACCGTTGGTAAACTTTGTACAGTATTACCCGCCCATAGAAAGGAATTGGTTTGAGAATTCAATGGTCTAGAGGACCTTTGATTATTTCTTTGAAATGCTGGATCTGAAATTTCATAGTAATTTTTAAAAAAAATGAACGATTTTAAAGCTTTGGTAAAGTTAAACAAAATATTAATTTAAGTAAAATGGATGTGAACAACACTTTAATTTTCCATTGTTTTAGATCCTGTATGTAACTATGAACCTGGAAGAGATGTCGGTAGAGTAAAACCATTGCTGAAAATATTGGCTCCAGTGTTTGTGTTTGAGCTTCTGGAAGCTGCTTGAGAATTCTGAGTATTACTTAAGCCTTGGACAGATTCCTCAGCTGCTATCAATGCATCGAGAGAGCTCAGAAAGTCATCAACTTGTACATCAATGGAAGCATTTCCAGATCGAATAAGAGGTTCGGGATTTCTTTGAGTTGGAGGTTGTGGATTTCTTTGAAATGTCTGAGACATGGTACCTCTCACAGGTTGCAAATTTAGTGTTCTTAAATTTTGGGAACTTGTTTGTCCAAATGCTGTGGTTCCAGACGAACGAGACCTTGGAAACTGAGTGGATCTTGATCCAACTATTCAGAAACCGCAAACATTTATAATCTTTGGATGTACAATAAATTTGTATAAAAATATGTCAAACTAACGGAGAAAATTGTTTCATGCCCAATTCAAACAACAAGGAAAAGTATGCTGTTGAATTTAAATATAAGGGGTGTTAAGAAAGTTCGTTCCATGATGAAATATTTTACAAAAAATTTCAAAGTAGTGCTTAACAAATGAGATGAATTTTTAAGTCTGACAAAATTGCAAGAGTGTGCTTTAGATTTATAGCAATTCATTTCTAGCAGAAAGCTATAGGACTTTTCATCCATATGAAAATATATATGACATCTCTAATGCACCCGAAAGATAGAAATGCTGGTCATTTTGAGTGAAAATAAAGGACAATTTACTTCAGTTTTTTTCATAGCTTATCTTCTAGCAGACAAGCTGATGAGTGTAGGTAGAAGAACGATAGATCACTTTTAAAAAGAATAAGTTTGTCATTTTAAAATTTTTCACCGACTTGATAATTTTTGCATTGCATTTGAAAGGATGTTTTGACCTGTATGCTTAACATATGTCACAAATATGCGTCAATCCTAATTTCTCTGTACAGACATCATCTGTTTTAATACATGCTTTCCCCTTATTGATTCAACAAAAGTCAGTTTAAACCTTATTAGTAGCAAGAATGGACTCTGTAAACATAAAATAACACAAATTGTAAATAACTTCACATCGTATTTCTTTCTGAAAATAAAAAAAAATGTGGAATGAACTTTCTTAACACCCCTTATATGTCACATCATTTGTGAAAAATATAAACATAATTATTTGGCCCTTGCTCTTTTACCAGAATTGACAAAGATTCATGTCGGGATAGTTTTCAAGACTAGCCTATTAATTGAAAGGAAAATGAAAGTAGAAAAAAGATCTTGTTGGACAATAGCTAAGATTTAACCTGATGTACCAGAGGTCGTGCTTGGATTAACATCCACAGGGGGCTGACGAGGGAAGGTTATCCCGGGCACTGGTGGTGACTCTGGTCCCGGTAGTGACCCTAATCCTGGGGGTGGGCGTGCTGGTGGGACCCTAGGTCTTCCGGCATCAAAACCTGGAGGTGGGAAGTTGAATTGCTGCCTTGCCATGAAATTCTCTAGATTAGGGGTGCAAATAGGTTATGGTTAAGATAAATACGTTATGTTACACAGCCCATGTTTATGAAACAGATATTATTGCATTACAAAATTTCTACATGATGAATATTATAACATAGAAAACTACATATATAATGAGAATGGGTAATAAGTTCCTGATATATGTAACCTGAAATTAGGATTCTGATTAGTTTGATGAATATTACATGGATCAATTAGTTTTCTAAAATTATATTTGTCTATGCCACAAAGAAAATGATTAGTCACTACTATCCACTACATATAAGGGTGGTACCTGAAAAAGGTTCCAGAGAGCTTAGAGCAATAGGCTGTGGTGCCACATTGTTACTTATCATATCGGTTTGCATTCCACTGAATGGGAACGGTGAGACTGTAAATATATCCCGTTGATAAGATCAAAGATGTAAAGAGCAAAAAGAATAAAGTAATTTTTTCTATTATCTAGCTATTGTTATTCATTACGAAGGTCACTGAAAAGAAATGTTATTTTACCTCTATCGTTAGGGACTCCTCTGTTAAAGTTTGTATTTCGGATTGTTCCTGCCATTCCACCGGGTGGGAAGATTGGTAGCTCTGGAATAACAATTCATTGTAATATTGTTTCATAACTTCCAACCCATGGAAAGGCATGAAAGATAAATGTTAAGTAAATATGACAACGAATATTTACTTACGTGATCTTCTGAGGTTTGTTTGTGGTCCACCTGCGAAGGTAGATGTCGGTAGTCTTCGGAATCCGTTTCCACCTGCTGGGTCTGTAAATCCGCCTCCAATACCACCATCACCGTTGGTTCTCTGATTGACAAGGTTATTAGCAACACCAATAGGACGAACCAAAACTCTTCTCCCAGAAACAGGATCCAAGAACAAGTCATCCACATTACCACCTAAACCTCCCAAAATACCACTGCGAGGCATACCCCCAGTGATTCGTGTCGTTGTACGAACGGCTGGTCTACCTCCAATTCTTCCAGTTGCTCGTGTTGCTGCTAGGTCAATCGTTTGACCGCCATTTCCTGGTGGTGGAATTCTTCCGATTCTTGTTGTAGAAAGAGAATCGCCAAACCGGTTATTGACCGTAAACCGACGACCTGCTACTCCACCGCCGTTCATACCGGTAGCTGTTAGAGTGTCCACACCAAAGGTACGACCTTGAGCACCGTTTATGGTGAATCGTCTGGTATTGATAGCAGCATTATTAGCACCTCCAACACCAGCAGTGAATCCATTGTTAACACGACTTCCTCTAACTCCATTTGCAATCAGTGCATTTATAACCTCAATTTGTAATGGTCTTGGTAATTCGCCTAAACGACGGTTTTGAAATCGTGGAATTCTCATATTTGGATCAAATCCTCGCAACGTCGGCTCGTTGCCACCATTGTTAACATTCAAGAAATCAGCACCATCAAATCCACCAGCAAAGGCTCTCTGTGCATCTGTAAAATAGATCACACAAATATTTTCAAAGTACAACAGTTCAATAATCTTAAAGAAAATATGACCACATTAGATAATTCAAAAATGTTATAATTCATGGATTACCTGAAAACGACACTCCAGAAATTGCAAGAAATAGTATACAGCTGAACCGTATGATCATGTTGACTTGTTTTTTACTTCACCTAAAATAAAATACAGTGGTCCTTTTTATAACTAACGATAACTCTTCCTAAAAGAATTATTCGGTTATATCTTTGAGTCATGAAAATTATGATTAAAAAATTGGAACGCTTCCTTAATCCAGACGATTTGTTTGGAACACGTGTCTGGAGGATAGAGGATCGACTGATTTTATACAAATGTTATATGGGTTTTTTTTTTGGTTTTTTTTTTTTTTGTATTACAGGTTACATATTTTATTGATATCGATATCACAAGGACATCAACCTAGATTCTTGTTTAGAAATTAACAAAGGTATGTAACTTTCTTAGAATGAAAGACAAAGAAAAGCTTGAGAAACGACTAAATAAGAATGTAATTATTCTAATAATGATAAATCTCTCACCAAACACGAACAAGTTCAATATAGACAAATTTAGATAGATATGTGTACTTTTCTCACACTTTCACTTCAAGAATCGAAAAGGACGCCCACGAAACTAAAAGTATAAGCGAGAGCTCCTGTCTCCATTGGACGGGGATTTTCTTTTCTAGCGTGCAATAAATCGCATTGCATTGCTGGACAAGAGATACTCAGGTCATAAAACGTAAAGCCGTGTCATTCTTTGGCACTAGAAACAATCGTAAACATGCACAGTGATTTATCAACATCGCACGAATACGAGAAAAAAAAATACAGGTTTTACTGTCACTTAGTTTGTTACGAAACATTAACTTTATTAATTTACCTTATGAAATATGATATTTTATGTTGTTTTCTAGGAAAAGACACATTTTGTTTGAAAGGTTGTGTTGTTAATTTCAAATTTGTAAGTCGTTTCTCAATATGCAGAGTTTCATTAAAAACGAAGCAAGAACTTATCAGCTCACAAAAAATGTGATATTGTAGACAATAATAAAATCATTGTTTTACGGTTTGTAACAATCGCTAAAACATAAGAGATACATGGGTTGTTTCGCTTCAAGTCATATGTCACGGTGCAAATTCGGATTGTTACGTCAAAAACAGATACAATTAGCAGAAATAGCGCCCAAGGTTACACAACGATCTAATAAAATTTGTATTACAACTTATTCAACACGTTAAGGCATCCTGTAATTACAGAAACCGTATCTTTTTCACCGGAAAAAAGAAAAGAAAGCAATAAAATATTTTGTCTAAATTTTTATTGAGAAAAGCATTTCCTTAATTTTGAGATAAAAAGTCGTTAAACAATGAAGTATAGAATTTTTTTAAAATAATTGTCATTAAATTAATATTGTAATGATAAATATATCTAAAATATTTTATCTGTATTAATTTTTACTTAAAATTATTATTTTCAGTAACTATGACCAAATTCTACAAATGTTTCGATATTACCTTGCAATAGAAAAAGATGTAACGAAGGCATCATGCCTACTTTAAAACCATAGATTTGAGTTTAGTTTAAATGATGAAAATTCTTGCATTTGCTACGGAGTTCGAACTCCGTCATAACGCAAAGGAAAGGTCGAAGGATTCGAAGAAAAAGAATAAAGAATAGTGAAAATAATGTAAAAAAAAAAAAATAGAGTGAAAAATTGGAAATATTCAATTTCAAATTGATCGTTTCTTTTTTATTTTAGCTTTTGAAAAGCAATATCTTTATTTATGTAAATATTGAAGTTATCAAAAATATTGATTATAAGAAAAGAGCAAAAAAATACTTTACTTACAATTTTAAGAAAACCAATCCGTGTGAACGTGTATTTAACCCCTAGAGGTGGGGTTTGCAATGACCGTCTACTCGTGGACAAGGGCGCGATACAGCCACACTAGACCGCTGCTCGTCTTTGATGAGTATTTGACGGCGTAGATGACAGATCGTTACACTAAGCCAACACCGTCCAAGCCTTACTCCCTGTCCCTAACAAACAGAGGATACACACTTAATAGCACATCAATTGTTTCCAACATCTACAACTCACTCTAAAACAACTCAAATCAAAGAGCGTAATAAGTGATTGTTATTGGGATATCATTTCCTTTTACCAATCATCTAATTTACGATCACGATTACTGTTAATTAAACAAAGAAATACATTAATTTGTTTAGTAAAAAACAAAAGCTTACAAAACAAACAGTGTTATTTCCTGGAGGACTACAAGATTTTATTGATCCGGATGATCGTGTTTGTTAAATGATTACTTATTTGTCTAATCATGATTTATGCAGATGGCATTTTTGTGTGATATTTAATGTTTGATTATCGATCTAGTAAATGGCAACACCTTTACTAATTTAATTGATTACAACTTATATTATTAAATCAACACAATTATTTTTGCATAAATTAATTTAAATTAAAACTCATTCACTCTGAACGATTTTACTCATCAGTAAATTCATGCGAATACTAAAATATTTTGCACTGAGGACATTACAAATATAAATTTTGAAACAGCAGCTACAAAATTAATAGACTCCTTTCTCAATAAAGTTGATTCCAAATGCCACGGAATACATGCTACGTAAGCTGCATCAAAATTTTGAACATTAATTGAAATTTAGACAGGGATATCTAATTAATAAGATCAAGTTACGAAAGCAGACCTACCTGTTAATGATGTTTGGTTTACCTTTTACATTAACCCGGATTTTAAAGAAGAAAATTTATTGCCATTTCATTGCAGTGACGGACGATGATTAACATTAAACAAATGATAATTACATAACATTCACCTTAATTGCTTTTAAAATGATTAAGATCTAGTTGCATTTTGCTTTTATGATGCCAATTTCTGTATTAAAATGTCAAAATTGTTTAATATCTTTTTTTAGAAGTAGAAGTTTTTGCCTTTTTCGTTAGAAACTTGGCATAGTAGTAAAAATAAATTATAATTCTTTAGAGAATATAAAAAAAAAACAAAAAAAAAAACGATATCATTATGTATAGAAGGCATAAAACAGGAACCCTGGGAAACTCCAGAAGGAATCAATTGCTTTGGAGGAGTAAGCATCCGCTGTTGACCATCGTTAGGTCTTTGTATTCATCAGGTAGAAGAAACATTCTATAGTCAAATTTAATATACAAACAAATGCCTCACAATTGGTATTAAGCAAAATTCGACCCCAAAATAGGTTATTTTTGCCAGCAGGGTCATTATAACGGTCATAGAATTTTCGAAATGCTGACTTTGACATCCCTGTAACATCAACGTATTAGTGAGCAGCATAACTTGCTTTAAAAATTGATCGGAATCCGACCAAAGTATTGAGTAGGCAAATTGAAAAGATAATTTAAGTTTTATCAGAAAGATAATGAATTATAAACTTTTAGATTAAAAGTGTCCATTAAAGAAATATTACCTTCTTCTTTGAGGCTGTTAGAACACGAAGTAATGATTGAAAACACATAAAACTGAAGACATGCTGTTTGCCTAGTTTTTCTACTTAGGTACAGTATGACCCCCAATTGAAAACTTTTGTTTCTTAAAAACAAAGACACTAGAAAAGACAGATCTAATTTAATCGGTCAGACAGAATATGAAGATGTATTAGAATTGCACTGGGTGTTCTCCAGTGTAGAAAAGCATGTCCATAAACCATAAAGATTCCAATTTATTATCTTTGTCAAATACAATACATGCTCTTTGTTGAAAATTATTTTTGGAGCTTGGTACCAAATCATCAATGATGTTCACAATATATCGTCCTCTATCATTCTTATTATTTTCTCAACTCTACAAATCTAGAAGGCAATTGCCAAATTGTTGAAATTTGTTCTTTATACATGAAAGAACGTCCCCGACACTTTATTTGTTTATAATGAGAATTGACGATGCAGATGTCAAAAATTTAACATTGTGACAGATCTGTCATTGAAAAAAAAAACTGTCAGATAAGTCATACTGGAGATTACTTTTTAATTTTAAGATTTATTTATTTTATGAAATAAATATATTTAAAATTATATTTATATTTATCCTTTCTTTACATAAAAATTCACGATAAAGACGAGCAATGATGCTTGTACATAATAATAAAATTTACTTTTAATTAAAAACTCACAATCAAATATCATTAATCAGTATTTACATACAAATCAGAAGATGACCGCCTTATTTTATATAAATTATAATTTTTAATAAATGTGTTAGCTTTAACATGAATATTATCAAAATATTCTTAGTTTATCTCTCACTACATTTTGAAAAAAATTTTGATAAGAAGATTAACATTTTATACTGGATGTATATTTTGTAATTTAAAGATATGATCTGTGGGCTAAAGATCTAATCCTCAACTTCATTTTTGACTATAACAGACCAAAACTGCATTTAGCGTCATTGTTTCTCGGGTACAAAGATCAAACCCTAATATTCCAAAATTCTCGAAAAATCCATCATAAAATATTACTAATTCGAGCGTATTACACATGTAAATGATATAATATTTGTGGTTATTAACCACAACCAAGGTGATTATAATATGGGGAAAACCCATGAAGGTTCTCCATTCACAGATGGTTGTCATTCTGCCCTGTTAGTATTGATGAGCTCACTGACATTTTTCTTAGAATTACATTCTTTTGATGAGTATTACCTTCTACTATTTATATAACTTTCCCACTCATTCTTAAAAGCATATTAACTCGTTCTTTTAAAATAAAATGTCATTTCACCTCTCATTTTATTTAACATTAAACATGTAGTCCTTGGAGTTTCTTCCAATAAACCATTGGAATTCTGAATGGCACTTATTGTGCTTCCTTTTTACCCAACTTTTTTTTGTATTTCTATAGATAAGAATTTATTCAAACACTTTTAAATGATGAGACGAAGAAAATACGTGTTGTGGCCTTCAACTCGACATTCATATGAAACATGTGGAGATAACGAACAATATCTGAGCTCAAAAGTCTAATAAACATTACAAAAGAGGAGCGGAGCAAACACAGACCTCCAAAACATCAGAGGTGGGATAAGATGCCAAGGAGGAGTGACCATCCCCTACCGATTGATTACACCCGCCGTGTGTCATGTTCGTGGAAAAAAAAGGAAATTCCATTGGAAACTCAGTGCGTAAAAAATGGCATAACAATTAGTATGGAAAAGTCAGTCAGATTTTGACTTAATGATAAATTGTAAAATGTATTTGCTGATAATGTCATTGAATCGACCATAAGATGACTGAAATGATGACTTTAAACGAGGCTGCTGATATTCTTGCTTCAACGTGCTTGTCAATAACTTACCTCGATTTAGAAATTGTTCATACGTAGACCATGCTCTTCCGAATCGAATCAACTAAGGGATAATAAATCCGTATACGGGTGACAAAGGTATATTGCTGCATAAGTAAGGGAAGTTGACGATGAAAAACTCACCACGTTTATCATAAAGCTTTGTTGTTAGATAACCATTAACGTTCTTTTCTAGTAAAAGATTCAAATATGAAACAGATGTGTCAGACTCTGTGCTATCTTTATTTCAAGCTCACGGGGATATAAAGTGTCGACATAAGAATGGAAATAACTATTGTTAATTTGATAAAACGTCGTTCATATATCTCAATGTCGCGTTGAAAGTCACAGCAAGTAGTGTCATCTTTTCACATAAATGATTTTGAACAAAGTCTGCTTCATATGAAATAAAAAAAATAGGTCTGCAAATAAAAGGACGCAATTGGTACCCATTGAAATTCCAATAGATTGTTGGAGGACCTTGTCTCCAAAATTAAAACCTCATAGATATTGTCAATCACAAATTCGGGCATCTTTTCAAAATCAACTTCAGAGTACTTATGTGTCCAAATAGGATGTTTTCAACAAAGAAATTTTGCAAATGACCTTGGACAAGATATCAATTAATAACATCTTCTCAATATAACACTAGTTCCTTATATTTATATGTAGATTACAAATATCCATGTGAAAACTAAATGAAAAGCACAAAAATAACTCATTTCCTAAATACTATAATGGATGTTATAATCAGCAAATTTAAAACATTCTTGAATGGTAGTTTGCCTAACATATTTCATACCAATTTTTACTCTTTTATTTATATATCAAATTTGACTACGAAATATTCCGTATAAGTGATCAATTCATAGGACGGCAGGTTTGACCAGTAGACAGGGTATGTTTATTCCTTCTAGATACTTAATCCCATTTCTGAAATTTTCGGTTGTCTGTGTTTTATGTGTTGTTTATAGATTTGTAGGAAAAACGTGAAATAACAACGCGTTTGATCTCATAAAAAATGTAAAGCATCTCCATATGAGTGAAACATTCTTATGAGTGAAAATGATATTAAAAAACCTAAAAGTCTTTTTCCTTTAAGTCAAGAATCTTATAAAAAAAAAATCCTGCTTAGAATTGATATTATGAAAACGCATTGTATGTATAAAAATCTCTCCACAAAAGCATTCTGATAATGAACAAGGAGCTTTATGACAAAGATTGATTGATGGTATATTGTTCAACGTCCCTCTCGAGAATTTTTCACTCATATGGAGACGCCACCATTTGCCGGTGGAGAGCTGCAAATTTTGTCCTATACTCGGCACTCAGGGCCATTGAGCAGGGAGGGATCTTTTTCGTGCCAGCACCTACTGCGACACGGAACCTCGGCTTAAACGGTCTCATCCAAAGGACCGATCTTCACGTCCCACAGTTGGATTCTTACCCGCGACGTAAGGATCAATTTCTTACTTCGCGACTCTAGAACAGACGCTCAAAACTACACAGGACTGAGCAAAATTTGGTGTCATGTTAAACAATGATTCTCAAAGCTAAAGCACACTTGCTCTTGTCTTTCGCTATGTTATCGTGATACAGTGTATAATACAGAAAATTTGAGAAAATATTAACTTCAAATATATGTATTAGTACCTTTTAATGATTATTTACTTAACAATTTCCATTTTCAAATATACTCATATATCAATTAAGAATATCTTCTTTAACCTACAGACAGATCCTTTTTTATTTATATTGACGTAAATTGTTAGTGTATATGTTTTTATTTACTTTGTCTACAACAGAAAGGTCTTTTATTTCTACCTGATATTTATGGCCCCACAAGTGTCACCAAAACAGACCACTAAACTCAGAACACTTAATAAGGAACGGATCTTTAGTAGGCGGACGTTTATTCAGTCACCTCAAAAGATAATGTTAAGGTGTGACTATTGGCACCAGTCAACACTCTACCGGAAATTAATGCTCCACAGAAAGAAGCAATATCGTGACAACATTGACTCTTTGATGTTAGAGTTGTGTGAAAACGAGCGTGTGTAGTAGATTGATAAAGCGTTGAACGCAAATTCTTTCAGTTGTTTTGGACATGTACTTGGTGAAAAATTGGTTATGATCATGTAGCCGTTTTAATAACTATGAAAACACGAAAGTTAAGCCAAATCAATATGTCAAAACGCTCAATTTTTCAACACATTATACAACCACTCCAAACGATAATTTAAAGTCCAGCATTTTGGCATCCTTCAACACATAAATATTAACTTTATCTTTCAAGTGTTATTTGCGAAATTATTTTGAAGAAATCATAAAAGTTTTCTGTAGTTGATATTCAAATGATGCTTGAAATTTTGATTAACAGTATCTATGTTGTTTTTAGATACAAGGTCTTCCAAAGACCAATTATATGCTGGAATGTCTATGGGCACCAATTGCGTCAGGTTATAAGTAGAGAAATTTTTGTATTAATTTGGATAAGAATTTATTCAAAACCTTATAAATGGGAAGAAGAAAATAACTGCTCTTGCTTCAACATAGTCGAAATTAGATATTTCGAAGACATACTTAGTATTTTCAAGATACAGTAGTTACTTCCATTTGCATGTCAACTCGATTACTCCCAGTAAGCTTGAAATAAAGGATACCACAGAGTCTGATATACTTAGTTTTTTGTCTTAAAGAGGTTAAAAGAAGGACAATGGTAACCAAACAACAAAACTTTATGATAAATGCATTGACTTTAACCTTTCTATCATCGATTTCCTTTACTAATGCAGCAAAATACCCTTATCAACTGCACATGAGCTTTGTGTCTCCCAGTTAATTAGATACGCAGGGACATACTCTACGTACGAACAATTTCTTAAACGAGGCAAACTATTAAAATATAAGTTTATGAAACAAGAATATCCACAGACTTACTTAAAGTCAGTTTTTATAAAGTCTATAGTCAATACAAAAACTTTTGGCATCAATACAATCTTTCATTAAGTCGAATGCTGACTGACATTTTTCATACTAATTGTCAAGCCAATAATAACACACTGAATTGACTAGGGATTTTTCCGTTTTATCAAGATAATGACAAGAAGTATATTGCGGATGTAGTCCTTGGTCGACAGGGGATGCTTACTTCTCCATAGCATGTAATCCCGCGTTTGATGTATTTAAAGGCCCGTTTATTCTCTTCTCCCGCTTTGTATTGTTATATGAACTTTCAAGCAGTATTATTACTTTACATCTTCATAATTCTTTCAAAGAAATCTAATAGTTTTTTTTTTATCTTCTGCATATCAAACTTCAAATCAAAACCTTGTCAAATGTATTAATGTATGCATTGTATGGGTACATGTACATCCTCAAAATAAAAAAATCAGGGATTAAACAGTGATAGTTCTCAAAAAATCTATAAACGATACATCTTTGAATAGAGAATTAAACAAGCAGTTCTAAAAATTCCTCATTTCTAAGATCAGGTGTATAGGAAACATTTCTCGTTTTCCGCTGTCAATATATGTATTTATTAGGTAGATGGAACATTTCGTATTTGAATGAAGTATATAAAAACAATGCCGAAAAATTGGTACGACGTATTGATGGGTTATATTTATTAAAATATTACAAAGGGAATCATCATATATGATGATAAAAATAATATTCTACCCAAGATTTTTTTAAAATTAAATATACACTGTGTAAATAATGCTTTCATTAAATGATTTGCGACAAGAGCAGAAGACCGATGGTTACGAAAAAAAAAAAATAAAACTTGCCTTTTAAAAATAAAAGTGGGCGAAAATGCATATAGCATATGTTTTAACGTAATTCATTCAACTTATCACCGATAAAAAGATCTCCCTGTTCGCTACTGTAATCAAATGTCATTTCAATTAATTCATACACGAAATTTGACGTAATAATTGGCTTCTAGAGATTGATTTGGGTCGTTATATATACGTATGCTTAATTTATTTGATGAATTGTTTTGAACATTTTGACGAATTATCGGTTAGTAAAACAACGCCTTACTATGTATTTCCGAGAGGAGCAAATTTATTTCTTAGTTGAATTGATCATTTTCCTCATTTTACAAGTATGTTAATATAATTAATCTAAAAAAGAAGATGCTTTGCTCTTCATCAAGGATTAGCATTTCCAAGATAAGGGAATATAAATGATACATGTGTCACACAGTTCAAACGAAAAATTTCAAAATAAAATAATAAGAAAATAGAAAAAAGAGGAATTGATCTGAGAGAAAAATTATGCTTCTAATCGCATACATCCTGATAAGAGTGACAGTTTTACCCCTATTTCTTGGACAAAAAGATTTTGACTTACAAAGGTGACTTTTTATTAATCACTTTATTCCACTGATTAAATAATGACATGTTATTTTATGTAACTAGTGCCCTTTAATTATAAAATACACAATTACTTTTGTCCTGTAACTTCCACAAATTTACTTATATCTCCATTGTTAGATTAGCAAATGGTTATATTCACACTAATAAAAAAAATTAATTTACTGTGGGTTACTTCTCCTTTATTAATTTTTGACAACACTAACACTCTCTTTTTATGGTGGGCAAGGCGAGACAATCAAATGTTCCATAGAAAAAAAAAGGATTATTTTATAAACGAAATCCAGATTTATTATGTCGATACAGGCATATTATTAAAAGATCTTTCCTCTTATATTTTTAGTACAACCGATGTATTGATAATTATTATCAATCAATATAATTTAAAAAAAACTTTTGTATTGATATATAAAATTATATCTTAATATTATCTATTTCTCTATACTAATTAGAACAAATGCTTATATAATGCACCATAACCTCATCACAATAACTATCTTATCCTAAATTCAAATGCAGAATTTAGTCCTTCTGCATGAAACTTTGTAAACTTTAACAACGTTTATGATGTTCTGATGTATAACGATGATCTCTTGAAATAAATCTTCTGTAAAATACTTTCAAAACGTACTTTATAAAACTCGATATTTTCAATATTGATGAAAGATGTTGCCATTCCGTAAAGAAATTCTTAAGAATTATATCAATTTATATAATTCTTTCAAAACGCTATTTCTCGTACAAATTTGTCTTAATTTTGATTAAAACGTATTTGATAAAAATCTTACATATACTTCACAAATAAATGATTTTTTTTCTGTGCTACAATAATTATTTTCATTCATTTGTTGACACAATGTGTCCTAGTAAACTGGTAGTAAAAGATCCTACAGAGTGTGACACATCTGTTTCATATTTGGTTATTTTAATGAAATAAAAAGTGTATAGCTAACAAACAGCAAAGCCTTATGATCAACGTGATGACTACAATTTTTCAATCGCCAACTTTCATTACTTACTGTTATTATCTACATAAATTATGAGTTTTATATCTCCTAGGGTTTATATATATGTCAATTGATTCGATACGAAAGAGCATGACCTACGTGAAGGATATGGAAATAACGAACAGTATTCAATATCAAAGTCCATAACACAATACAAAACAGGCGCAGAGCAAACACGGACCTCAAAAACATTTTCAATTTCTATGATAGGTGCCACGGAGGATGGCATTTGTTCGCATGGTCACACCCGGCGTGTGCTCCTTGTCGTGATCGGGAAATAACGAAAAAATCCGTCGTCAATTCAGTGTATAAATAATGGATTAACAATTAGTATGAAAAACGTCAGTCAGCCTTTGACTCAATGATAAATTGTATATGCTGACAAGGTCATTGTATCAACCATATAATTTGCAAAATGATGACTTTAAACGAGACTGCTGATATTCTTGTTTCATCAACTTATTTGTCAATAATTTTCTTCGTTTTAGAAATTGTTCATACGTAGAACATAAAATGTTTTTAAGACAAGGTAAGTTATTGACGAGTTGACAACAAATTGTTTAAAGAAAGAATATCAGTGTCATCAATATTCGTTTAAAGTAATCATTTTGCAAAATATAAAACAATGATCATTCAAATCATTTACTCAAATGCTAACAGTTTTTCAGTCTTTGTTTTCATTATTAAACACTTAATTGTTAACTGGATTTTAAACGTTGTTTTCCATTTAAGATGAAAAACAATAGCAAACAGCGGGTGTTACCTTCTTCATTGATCGTACTTCCGATGTTAAAGAGGTTCTTGTTTACTCTGCTCCTGGTATATATTTCTGACATGTTGCTCCAACTTATAAATTTCTTTCTTTACCTAAAATATTGGTATTTTTTTAAAAAAATAAATTTCATTTCTACATGAACCTTTCTTTCCCTTCATTAAAAATACAAACCATTTGAACATAAATCTTATCAAATGTGTCTGGTTTCGGCATTGTTATTTTTTGTCAGAAAAGTCATCCATTTAATTAAACAAAGGGTTCTTCTAACTAAAGGGACAAATTTCAAATAGAATTTCACAAAAGATTAAACACAATAAAAAAAGTTTTAACATGGCATCAACATTGTTAATAAAATAAAAAGTACAAATTCTTTAAGAATGGAAGAAAAGACCGAATTGTATTCCACACTAAAGTTGTTAAAGCCAGCTTTTTATTTGCTAATTTTGACAATTTTGCCAGATCATAGAATTTTTTTCAAACACATTTCCGTGTTAAAATACAGGATGTCGACTGTTAAATTAATTTCAAAGTGGTTTTGAACAATTCTAGACGTGAACTGATATGATTGGATGTGGTTTATATTCATTACCAGTTCATGTCACTTTCAATCAAGTTTTTAATTAGAGACGTATGACTTAGTAAGATTGATTCTTTTAATTACTTTTTTTAGAGTAAATCTCTTGCTTTGACTTATAAAGGATGGGAAATCCTTTTTTTAAAATCATCTTTGAAACGCACTAATATCGTTTTTATTTCTTATACTTGCATTTGCAATTTATACATGTATACATGTGATCCGTCACTTCATCTTAGCATTTGAAATAAGGATGATTTCCACTTTTTGGAAAAAAAATCAACACATCAATTTTTCATGCTATTAATGTTTTAGATAGATTATTTAATCTTAATTGTTAATAACCTATTTGAAATAATTGTGAATGCATTTTGTGTTTTTTTTATTCTTTCTAATGACAGAATCCATTAGACCGTGTAATCATTTTTGTCAAAAGTTTTTAATAGCTGTCACAAACCTAATGTTCTATGACGATGCATGTTTGCTCTATAACAGGATACAATGTTAAACTGACAAGAAAATTAAGAAAAAGAAACTGATAAACTCCATTCATGATATTTTACATTATTAGTCCCATATTCCAAATTCATTATTACATAATAACAAAAGTGACTTTTAAAATTATATTTTTAACTCGTTCCTGTCTTGCTTCTTCTAGGCAATGCTATGAGATCTCTTATTACATTTATCATTCAAATTACTAATCTATAAATCAAAAACTTAATTAATACACATTTTCATTAGAGTTAGTTTTTGTATATACTGATTTTGCAATTAATCATCGTTAACTGTCATATTAGATCAAATGCTCATAAGAATGAGAAATTAAATAAGGAAATGTTTGTTGATGTAAAAGAGTCAATGACTTAAAAAACTGCAGTAACAATTATTTAGGGGAAAAAACAAAAAAGAATACAGCTCTTCATACAAGCAAAAAAATTTGAAGTTAAAAATTCAAACCATGAACCATAGACCCCTATTAAAATAAATATGGCAATTTCTTAACCCAAAGAAGGATTTTGTTGAATCTATTTTGCATATTTTTATTTTCAATGAAATCGAATTTCCCAAATTTGTGTCTTTCTGAAAATCCAGCAATCTTTCGTCCTAGCTACATGTAGTTCTTATGAATCCACTTTAAATTTTGTACGCATTATTTATGATAAATTTTGCAAAAGTTGATGCTGTGAAAGATCATGTTTATGAAATGTTTGCTATTTCTGGGTAGCTTCGTGACGACAGATTATTAAATGTATGTATGCTTTTGTTAGCAAAGTACAAAATGCAATATTTGAACATTTCTCGGATTCATTGAATTTCAAAATACTTCCTTATTTTCAGCATTAAATCAATTAAATCGGTTTTGGTTTAAATTAATAAATTTCAAAAGGAGGAAAATTATTATTCTTTGTTTCTTTTCATTTTGTTCTGCACTTTACACTTAGATAATACATTGTAAATCGCCATTTGCTTCTATGAAATATAGAGATAGCAAATCATAATCAAGACAAAAAGTCCATTGAAATGATGCAAATCTGGAGCAGGGCAACCATGGAGCTCTAAAAACAAAAAAAAAATGGGATCAGGTTCCATAGAGGAGTAAACATCCTCTGTCGCCCGGTCACACAAGTTGTGTAATCCTCATGATGAATGTGCAAATGGAAAAATCTGTAGTCAATTCAATGTGTAAAAAAATTTTTCCCTACAATTAGCAAGGAAAACGTCAGTCATACTTGAAATCATATTGTAATCATAAGTCCTGAGGATCGTTCACATTCCAAATTTTCATTACTGATCTAACGGAGGGAGTTCATTTTTGAAGAAATATTTAGTGAATAAAAGGTGAATTAAAAAATCAAGGGTGAAGCAACAATGCGCATTTATAAAATATTTTCGTCATTTTAATGCAGACATAAAGAGCACACAGAACTAAAGATACAGATTTATTTAATCAAATAATATAATTTTTGATAAAGTTTACATGAAGCCATTTCTTCTTTGGTTATTTCAAAGGGAAACAACTAACATCCGGTATTCAGCTGTCTTTTTCTAAGAAATATATTAATCGCGTGAAATGTCTACATATCACATCTATGGAGTAAATTTATTATTAAATGTAGTAGTTACCGTAGAATTATTTTCAAATTTAACTTTTTAAAATCACTAATAAAATGCAGTGAAGAACAATGAACTTGCAAATTGGACCTTAATTTTGCACAATATTAATTAGCAAAACATAAAATATAATTATAATTATGCGACTGTCAAAGAAATGTCACTTTTTAATAGACAAAAGTGACATAGCATGATATTTTAGAAACAATTAGCATTTTCTAAGGTATGAATAGGGAATTTCCTTTCTACCATAAAAATATTATTATCATAGATATATATCAATAAGCCAATTATGTTTTCAACTCATAATATATATGTTACACATATATTATGGCATTTTAATATCTTTCCAATATGTTTTTACTTTCTCATAACCTGAAACAATTGGATAAGCTATTGAATTCTAAAATGTATATGGAAAGAATACCAATACTATTTGCCACACACCTTGTTTTTGATCTGATAAGGTACTTAGTATTTAATTTAATAAAAAAAAGACTTCTCTTTTTTATTAATTTAGTTTTTATCTAATTTGCGTATCTCTAGACCAAATATTCATTTCCAAAGTTTTATATATTTAGTAAGCCAAGACAGATTTTTTTTACAACATATTTCCATGTTTTTTGCTAGTATGTAACAATACTATTGAGACTTCAAATTCTAAAAACGAAAACACTTGAACAAGTTGAAAAGGGTTCGTTAAAAACAATTTAATTCACAAATCATATGTACATATCAGAAAACAACAATAATAAATAGATAAAAAAAGAAGAAAAATTCTTCTTGTCAGGACTAAATGTTAACTTGACTTGATAGAGAAATTTATCGGAAATAGATATTAAGAGTATGATTTAAGACATTGAAAACACTGTCTCGAGTCGTATCATAAAATTTAACCCGTTCATGTAATTATTTAATAAGACCTTCTACATAAATGTATTAGTGTTAAAACATAAGTCAGAAGTATCTTAAGAGAAAATGCATTTACATTACCACTAAAACTGTTTGTGTCGCCAGATTTTTCAGCTAAAAAGGGCAGACATGAATATCAAATTTAAATTTTATTTCACTTTGAGTGTATTTTTTTCACTAATATTGCTTAATATGCTATCCATTCAGAATGGACATAGATTAGAATAAACTATATACATCTGCATTCGAAACTCCGTTATTTTGTTAAGACTTCATCTTCTTGGAGGAAAAATCAAAGAAACCTGTCACCACCTGATAAGAAAAACATGGGAGAAAAGATAGAAATAAGTTCCAACAAAGCAGGTATTGGTTGACAAGCAACACATTCAGATGATTGATGTTCAAACTATTTTGTAGTTTGATGTTTTCCTCATCATGACAACTTACCATTTAAATTCTGCGCCCCAGGCCTTTCTTATACACCTGGAAAAGGTAGATAAAACATAGATAATCAAACAGACTTTTTTATCTAAATATTTAATTTTTTATAAATTTCAATAAGTCCTTAAAACAATCATTTGAATTAATTTAACTCTGCCTAAAAATCTCAAAGAAAGAAATGTGAAAGTAAATAAAATGAATAAATAGAAGTCGTGAGCTTTATTGTAAGGTAAATATTAAACAACAAGCACAGAAAGTGATGAATACTGCTGAAAAATACCTCTAAATCCTGAAGGATTCTGTAGGAAGGACTCAAATAGGTTCTGAAGCTCTGTTCCTGATAATATAAAAACAGTCAACACTCAATCACTAAATTTTTCTTTGTCAATTCTTATAATTTCATATGTATTCATAACTCCTTTAGTTTCTTTTTTCGATTCTAAGTCAAATACCCTTAAAATCAAACTATAGAACATAGCTGGTCTTTTGAACCCACAATAATAATCACATCAAACCATTTTAAAGAGGGGTATTAATTTTCAAAAAGTTCATCCTTATTTTAAAAAATATCCGATTGGAAATGCCACACATTTTTTACAAAGTAAACGTACTACGAGGGTTGTCCCATAAAATCGTGGACAAAGCGTTTTTCTCGAAAAGTAATGGGCGCACTAAGCTGAAATTTTCAGTAAATGTTTATTCATCATATTTAAGTGAATCATAATGTTTTTGATAATATATATTCAAAAATAAAGATTTTATTCTGCTTGAATGTGCACAAAAGTCCTACGGCGCACTTAAAAATAAGGTTAATTAGAGAAGACATAAAAATTAATTCGTAATAAAAGTTTTCAATACATAAGATTAGGATGAAAATTATCCATTCACATTTTAATCAATTCTGTCGTCTTTTTAAAAAATTCAAAGGTTAATTTTTAGTTTCCCGAGCATTTGAAATGGGAAAGTAATATGGCGACTTTTTATGACGTTACGGCGCACCGGAGAGCAGTTCAGATAGATTAGGATGTTGTTATGACGCCTTAAGAGATATACAGAAGAAAGAAAATATGAAAAACAGATCTTTAGTATATAAATGAAATGAAAGTTTTCTTAGTGAAGTCTTCGTGATGTACTGCCATTTGTAATAGCAAAGGACGCTGTTTTCGTCGATGTGAGATTCTCTTTTAGTTGAATGATGGTAAGAATACTGTCTGTAACTTGCTAATAAATATTCAGAAGATCGCATGAGTGTGCCACATTGGTTTCTTTACTGGTTATAGATACTCACATATGTAAATCAATAAAATTTCTAAATTTAAGTGGGGCTTATCCTACTTTAAGTTTAGCAAAGATGAAAAAGACACTTTGACGTTATCATTGTAGGGCGAAAACATAATATAAAATATCACACTATGCATATATCTATTTGAAATTTGCTATGTATATTTATAATTTATCAACTAAAAAGTGGTGAAAATTTCAGAACGCAGTGATGATTATTTTTCAAACTAGACAACTTGTCCACGATTTTACGGGACAACCCTCGTATATAGAATATAAACAAATACGTTTGTAAGTTTTCTCATATGAGGGTATTTCGTTTCGAATAGTTACTATAACAAAGGGTGTAGCAAAAAGTTGCTTTGAAAAACCACACTATAACCAAACTAATTAAACAATGCTACAATCCTTTTGTTTCCCAAACATGAAATTGGGGAATCGATAACATGGTAGGTTCTGGGAAAACTGCAAAAACAACTAAGGACAACAATAAATATCCAGTCTTGTATATACTGATTGATTCTTAACAAAAAATCATACGAATGAATTTAAATTAAACTTGATATGTGAAAATTGACAAGGAAGTACGTGTTTCCTCAGTACATATATCTCAAAAAAATTAGAGCTATGTTATACAGATGAATTTCACCACATTGACACATTTGGATTTTTTATAGAAAAGTTATTCTCGCTCTGGAATTAAAATTGTTTCAAAATCTAACAGAAAGGGTTTCACATATTTTTCAGTTATTTTTTATGTACAAACACAGTCTGAATAAAAAAAATGTTAAAATTTCATGTGACATGTATAAAAATTCATAATAATTCAAGGAAAACTAATTCATTTCAAAATAAAATGTCAATTTCAGACTTTTGAGGCTCTTCATAAAAGACAAGCTTTGATTACTACTGCTTTGTATTTCCGGTTAAACGTTTCTTGAAGTAAAACGTTTATGTAACCTGGATTTGTAATAACTACTAATGAACATGCTCATGCAGACTTACGCTGATTCCATTGTTGTTGAAATGCATTCCCAAAAAATCCTGATTTCAAAATAATGAAATAATAGGTTTTTTTCTAGAACACAATGATTACATCTATGTTACCTATCACATGATTTTCACTATGGTTGATTATATAAAGCTAAGTGTATTTTAATTTCAGTGCACTGGACATCAATCAAGAATATCGGAAGATCTGAAGATAGTTGTAAATCATTGCGACAAAAATAAAATGGCACAAAGATCAGAAAGTATACAGATAATTATTCCAAAGACATCAAAATGCCCTCAACGCATCAGGAAATACATTCTAGAAACATGCATCTATTCGTTTTGCATTTATACACGTTTTAGATGATTTGATTCATTATGTACCTTATATCATTAACATTCCAATTCCATTAGTGATCAGTGATATGCTCGATAAAGAAATGCATGAATTGATAACAATGAAGTTATTCGTTTTATTATTTAGACAAATTTGTTAATTTGCAATCAAGGCACGAGTTCGATTGAATTGCCTACAGCGTAGCATTGCAAACAATAAAGAAATCACGAGCTCATTAACAATTTTATTATACATGTAAATCATTTTTATTGATTACTTTTCTTTTTCTTGTGATATGTATATTATTATAAATTTAGAACGAATTCTAGACAATAATGACTTTATTATTATTATTATTATTATTATTATTATTATTTAGTTTAACACAATGTTTAAGTTTCAATTTAGATTTTTTTTTCTCTTACGAATCATAGTACGCCGTAAACTTAAAATACCTAATATAAAGGATTCATGGAGGGTCATTCCTGCAATTAATTAAACAATTTAATGATATCGACTGGTTGTGAACGGGTAAGAATATTTTTCTGGTATTTCAATCATTTATAGGTTTGTAATCTTTAGAATTTTTTTTCCACATCGACTTAATCTAGATTCATTCTCAACTATGTCTTTTGCTTCCAAATTTTAGCAGTAAGGCCTTTTTTTTTACAACAATTCTTTAACGATTCAAAAGATCATTCAAAGAACAGCTCGAAAATAAAAATATCTTTAAAAAAAGACAAAACAAGATAACGAATAGCCCTTCTTAAGCTATCTATTTGAAGGTTATAATTAGGCCAAGAATGTAATGTAGAGAATGAACATCACCGTTTACTGATTCTTTCACGAGTTTACGTATATGTTACTTACCGGTTGTTGGGGAAGTCCCAGATGACGTTCCCGCTGCACTACTTGGCTGTTCCTGTCCGGTTCCTGTAGAACTGAAAGGATCTACTGGAGGAATTGCAGGAACCACGGGCTCTGAAGGGACTGCATTGTTTCCTGAACTTCCGGTTCCGGTGGATGCAAATGGTCCTCCAGCATTGGCCTCTTGATTCACTTTGTTTGTAAAATTAGAAGACACTTGAGTGATATATTCTTCAATTATTGCATCCTGTGTGCCTTCTTCGAATAACCTTTCAGCAATAACGTTGCCATTTTCATCTTTAATAGTGATAAGGGTGTGGCTAATTTCAGGGTTTCGTTGCATTGTTTCACCATTAGCTAAGGTGCCAGTTTCTCCTCCTGTTGCAAGTGGAGATCCAAACCTCTCCAAAGCTTGCTGATTTGTGAGATGTCCATCAATAGTATGCTCTGATGTTGATGGACCAAGATTAACACTTCCTGGTTGGATTGTTTCTAGTCCAGGTGATACAGGATTTGCATTCGTGTTTGGTGATCCTGGGGCAGCTGGAAGTGAACGAATGATGTTTGTAGATGACACCGGTAAGGAGTTAGGAGGAATTTGCCACGGGTTAACGACTGGGGGCACCGGAGTTAGATTCACCGGTGGTACAACAGGCTGTGATGCAGATTGTTGATTTATTTGGGTGTTTTGAACTGCTTGTCCTTGTTGTTGCTGTTGCTGAAGCGCCGCTTCTAATGCCTGTTGTCTCCTTATTAGAGACTGTTGTAACTGTAATCTTTGACGTTGTAAATCTAACATTTGTTGTTGTTGTTGTTGTTGTTGTTGCTGCTGCTGTTGTTGTTGTTGTTGCTGCTGCTGCTGTTGTCGAGATAATGCCGCCGAGTTATCGGTTGAACCAGGAAGAGTTGAACCCGGCCTGTTTTGTCCAAATGAAGGCGGAGTTTGACTGAATGGGGAAATACCTGACACACGGGACTGTGGATTTCTTCGGGCAAATAAATCCACTGGAAACTGGGGAATGTTTCTCATTTGTTGAAAATTTGAAAAATCGTTTTGCAATGTATCCAGACTGTTTCTATTCACTGGTCTTAGAAACCTATTTTGATTTTGCTGTGCAAAATTATTTGGTAAACGGTTGTCTGGGGGATTTGAATTTGGGGTTCGCTGCACCGCACCAAATGGAGGTCTAACTAAATCGTTAGGTTGTCTATTGTTGGAAGGACCTGTATTTCTGTTATTATTATTATTATTGATTCTGTCCGACGTCTGTCTTCCAGGAATCGCCCTGTCGTTTCTATTATTATTCCAAAACTGCCGAGGCTGGTTGATTGCATTTCGCAGTGTACCAGATCTCATAGGAAAAGGGGGAAACCTTTGAAATGCCCCTGGCGGAGGTGGACCAAACCTCCTGAAGGGATCGTTTCTGAACATAAATCTTCTATCTCTTTGAGGGAAGAACTGCGCTAAAGAACAAAGAAAATAATATTTTATCCCTTATGTCTATAAAATCATTGTTTTCTTGATTTAATGACGTGGAAATTTATGACAATTTTTTTTATTCAAAAACGATAGGAAAATTCATGTGCAGAAGATCAAATGTTCTCTATTATGTTGAAATAGCACTTCCTCGTCTAGGACATTATTCAATGATTCACTGAGTTACAATCAATGTTCTGATTTCTGTTTGACAGTTTTATTGGTGCTTAACATTGGGTGAAACACATTAAGAATTGAATAAGTCAGCGAATTCATATTTAAGAATTTTGAGAGAAAAAAGAAAGAAATCTTTATTAATTACCAAAATTTTTAACCAATTATCAAACAGTCTATGGTTTACCATTTTCTTCATTTTTTAAGAGCAAAACCTTTAACCTTTCTTATTACAAAACATTACATCATAAATCTTACGTTTGCTAAATAATGCTAAATGTTATCTTGGTTGCAATAAACAATTTAGTTTCATTAAATGATTAATTGCTTACAGATCTTTTGAAACCATGTTACCATTTACCATCCTCTTAGTCATTTATGCATCTTTTTTTTTCAAATATAGAATACTTTTAATGGGAATTCGTGTTTCCATTTTTTTGGATCAAGCGGAAAGGTCACTTTAATTTTCTTCATCTCAATCTATCTATTTCAATTTTTTTGTAATTAAGGTAAATAAATACTTTTTTTTTAAAATGCCTTCTCATTCTGTTAGCTTTACTTTGTTTTGCAACTTATCTCAATCCAATAATTTTTTTTAGTTGAAATAAACATAATGAAAACAACAACCAATATAGTAGACTTAAACAATCACTTACCATTCGTATAAAGGAGACCCTCTAAAAGAATCAGACACAAGGGTAATAGATGCATTGTCTCTTAATTAAGGAGTGAACACAACTTAGCACCTATCGTCTTAAAGGTAAACCCTGCAAATAGAAAGCACAGCAGGAAATTACAATCTGTCGTTTCAACAAACAAATGTTACCATCACTGTAATTTAAAATCCAAAGTATGTCGTCAAGAACGAAATCAAGCATGGAGAAAAATTGACGGAAATTACCTTTACAACGGAGATATAACAAAACGCTGTCAGAACGTAAAAAAATGAAAGCACAAATCAGAATTTAACCATTTTCTAAATATTATTATTTATAAGGTACTGTGTACTATGTTGTTTAAAAACTCAAAGAAAACAATAAAAATACATTATAAAGACCCACATCCGTTTATGTGTTTTTATTAATGCTTTACGTAGGAAAAGAAGGTTTTCTTAATTATCTAGCATTAATAAGAGTCATTAATTGCGGTTTTTGTAAAATTAATATTCTATCATATAAAGTCATATATTATGTAAATTTCACAATCATTATGTGTCTTTTTTGATATTAAACTACAACTGATAGAAAGAAACATACACTTACATATAAAGATAAAGTCTTAATAGTATGTCAATATATGACAAAAATACTTACATGAGAAATAAATTAGAGAATAATGAACAGAACGTCATCAAGAACTTAAGTTACAACGCTACTACCAATAATACAAAAATAGATTTTAATGATACTATACGATTTTGAATTAGTTAATTACTCCATTTTCTCTATATTTGTATTATTCAATACCTTTTTTATGTTTTTGAAAATGAACTATTTTTAAATATCCTACAGAGTTGCTTGATAGTCAGAGTTTAAGTCATCCTGTTTTGAAGTTTTTTTTTATATTTACTAGTATATGAAATCATATGTTTCACCATTCATTGAATCTCGAAAACAATTAATGGCTTATATTGGCTTACAATAAGTAATAATCAATAAAGTAATTTAAAACAACCTACTAATGAACCGTAATAATAACAAACTTTATTTGTGAAGTCTACAAAAATCTTTTGCCAAAACAAATTCACAATCAATTTGACTGAAATCAAATATCAGCTGAGACATACTTGTAACTCACTGCATAAAAAGTTCCAAATATTATAGACCTCCAGCAGAACACAATACGCAAGTTTTGAATTTTTTTTTGGGACAGTTATTTATATA
This sequence comes from Saccostrea cuccullata, assembly GCF_032062105.1. Lineage (NCBI taxonomy): Eukaryota > Metazoa > Mollusca > Bivalvia > Ostreida > Ostreidae > Saccostrea > Saccostrea cuccullata. The sequence goes on from NW_026930272.1 coordinate 288,277, forward strand.
TTGAATACATTGCATCATCGATATACTGGTTTATCATAACTACATGCTTGTAGGATGTAATTTACAACTCGAGAATAACCAAATTAATGTAAAGGCGTAAATTTTTAAAGCAAAGAAATCGTAATAAAAAAGAAAATATCAGTGGAATAACTTTTCAATAAACATATATTTAATAATACGGTACAAATGCATCTGATCATCACACGTCGGCAATCTAAATGACACACTGATTTTTTCCTTATTATAACTTCAAAAAACCCACTAACTTTTTAAGAGAAACTGTTTAAAATCAGTTACTTTTAATAAGGACTACGGTGTTTCTTTCGTTTTAGTACCCTATATTTGAAGTTAATTTGTAAATATGCATAGTTGAGCTTGATAAAATCATCAAATGCATCACTGCTTAACATTATTATCTTTCTATAGCATTTAATAAATTTTAAAAACCATAAATATCGTTCATTTATTTATGCATGTTTGTATACATAATACAGAAACAACCTGTCCCACCTCGATGCTGAAATGGATACTTTTCACGCCTCTATCGTAGGAGAGTTACAATCTCGAAACTCCCGTATTGAAATAATTCCAAGTCAAAAAATAGGAGCTGTATAAACTTGAATTATGTAAAACATCATCCGAAACTACAATATTGTTTTACACCATTCAATACGTTAGATTAATCGAAATCTGCATCCACATGTCAAAAGTTCGGAATAGTGTTTGGTTAGAGTGGCCACAATGGGCGTCAAGGTTAGGGCAGGATCCTTGGTTAATGAGACAAGTTTAAGACATCCTAAAGACATCAATTATTACTGGTCCAATGCCCTCCTCGATTCATTTCATCCGGAAATGAACGGTATGCATCCAATGCACAGAACCCACCTACAGGTGAAAATATAATCTTTTGTTTATCAGTTTATCTATATGAAACATACGTGTACCTTTGAGAGGGTTTTTTGTAGAAAAGGAAATTTAGCTGCGGTCCAAAAAGGGTCAATAGTTCAAAAATGGGGTTTCCAGGAAACTCGGATGATTTTACAGTATTGGGCAAATCCTGTTGTTACAACTCGCTTGTTCTTCGCCGAAAAACGCTCTATTTATCAAACTGACAAGAAAGGTTCATAGGTATATCCTATTTTGTGGTTTTGAGAAAAATAAAATTTTGACAACTAAATAATAGATGTTCTCTTGATAAAAAGTGAACTCCTGTAGATAAAGGTGCATGGCGTAGAATTTCGGCATGGTATATAATGAATGTCAATACTGACAATAGGTTAGGAAGAACAAATCGATTATTTATGGCGTGATTGCCGATCAATACTCAATTTCCCATTTTTGGTTAAAACAGACAATGCCTTGATGACATGTGATGACATCAATGGTATAAGTACCGAGAGAGTACCTCATCTCAATATTATCACTCATATGACCCAACTCTTCTTTGGCGCCCATTGTTTTATTCGTAAACAAACTCATTTGTCCAACAAAAGATTAGAACCTTCATAACAAATAAATATATCAAATATGAGGTGCGGAATGAAAATACAGTCATGTACTGAATGTTTATTCGATACTTACATTGATATATTATCAGTGGCACACCAAACTTAATGGTAAGCTGATTTTTATGAGAGGGGAGTTTCATATATTAGCTAAAGGATCATTGCTTATAAATGTAAAGAAAACAAATTTCAAGACATATATTCTTTCAATAAATAAATACTTTGTGATGAACTAACCCAAACATTGAAACCTAGGCCCTTTACCAAGAAAATAGTCCATACTTTTCAGAAATTTTCTCGCTCTTCAACAGGAGATAAAGACTTGACTGCTCTAGGCTAACGAGTGAAGAAGAATGTTTCTGAAGATAAGATTAATTTCGAGTGATTTTGATAAACCAAGGTGGTTAGGACCTTTGAAATTAATTTGCCTCAGTTTAAGTTTTTTAAACCGATCGAGGTAAATTCTGAATCAGTAGGTTCCAAGAGGTTAACAATGTTTATTACTTTACAGACAACGTACTATTGATGCCGTTAAGGAGACAGGTAAGAAAAGGACACCTAAATTACCCATATGATCCATAAAATCTAAATGATAACGTTTGTTTTATATCGTTCGAATGACAATGAATAATTTCAATTTTGTATTTATAATTTTATTCATCCAATTCTATGATATGTTCAGGCGTTTTTTTTAAAAATATAAAATGAAAGTGATTAAAAAATACATCGAACATTAATATCATTCATCTGTTTATCAAACTATAGTTTTGTTAAATGTAATAATAAAAAGAAATTCTAGCGCAAATCTGTACATGGACCTGAATTCATGATCTTGTTGTTTTACGAAATAAACATCTAACAACAAAAGGTTCTGGAGATTGTCAATCTGTGTTCATGTTGTTTTTGTAGCAGGAAAAGTCTTGCACCTTTTGTTTATTACAACTAATTCAATGTATTGAGACACGGACATCCACTTCACATTTGCTTGTTACATGTATCTTGTAGAAAGACGCCCCCTTTGGCTTCACCGAATACTTAAACGTTTTGCACCTTTCATAAAACTACGAGAGCCAAAAAAATATCTCTTGGAAAACTGTGGCGCAGTTTATATTGTTGTGTATTTTGAAGATAATTCACCATTCAGATTCATGTGTTGTTTTTTTTTTTTTTTTTTTAAACAAATCACAGAGTTAACACATGAACTACAAAATGTACCTATTTTACCAAGCATTTATACAATGAATTCACGTAATATTACATTCAAGATTTGCACATAATACGAGAAGGCATCATTTAAACCATCAATTATAATAACAACACTTCTGTTGCATTTTGACTGATGACTGCAAGTTATCTGTGCAGCTCATTAATAGCGATCAATCAAAAAAGTATTTTAATGGGGTCAGCACTTTCACAAAAAAAAATGTACTTTCTATTCTGATTTTACAATCATGCCACAGGATAATGTTTTATTTTTTCCTCTATCTTACATGATAAAAAACACTTTGCAACTGAGAACCAAAAATTAACGAATCCGGATAAGGTCGTATGGTTCACTGAAAAAATCGCGCTTTCACACCATCGTAGTTTGGATAATGCGATAAAGTGTTGACGACATATGGTGCGATGACGCAGAAGCGATGGTGCCAGTGATCGATGCTTAATATGGAAGTGATGGAGCGCAGACGCGATGGTGTTATTGCACTATGGAGCCAGGACGATGGATCCATCGTTTAATAAGACCATCGTCATCACATTGACCCACGTGCACCATCGCGTCATCGTCATATCGCCATTGTTTTATCGTCAACGCGCCATTGCATTATCATACCATCGATCTTTAAGTTTTCAACATGTTGCGATGGTGAACTAAGACTAGTAAGAGTCCTTGTCCAGATTCAATATCAAAAGCCAAACTCACAACATAAACGCATTGATTTATTTGGAACTTTTTTTCTCTGTCTGTGCTCTGCATTTTGAAGACATATTTCTTTACCTTTAACTATCGAAAAAATGCATTCTGATATTTACAAATAACAGCTACATTAAAGATTGATAATGGTAACAAGTATTTAATTGAATATAAAGTTTTATCGGAAAAATTTTCAAGAGATAAAATGTATAGTACAGTTCAGGTGACAAATCACTTTGTCGCATCCAATGTACTTTAATATTCCAAGAACGTTGATCTTGCTTATTGGGAAATACATTTCGTAATCATTCTTTGTCTTAAGGTGTATATATATACATTCGGTTGAAGTAATGCTCTATAATTTACAGTGCCAATGGTCATGCTGGCCTTAAAAGTAGCACGTGATAAAAAAAATTGCATATGCTAATACACATCATTAGGACATACATGTATTGTATTCTGATTTCTTATTATTACCTTCTAAATCAATGCATATATTGATAGTAAGATGCCTAGATAAAGTAGATTGGTAAGGGAAAATTCTACATGAAACTTGTTACTTAATCTTGTTATTGATTAATCAATTTCATAAAATTAGCCTTTACAATGATATACAGTGGGTTTCAGTAAATGTTTAGTCCACCAAGCCTCTTTCTGTAGAGAAAGAGAAACTCCAGAGCAGAGTACAACAATGTATGCATGAGGCGGTGTTATTCAGATTTGGATACTTAAAGATTCAAGAAATCAAGAAAATTTTAACTAACAAATTCCTCAAAAATCAAATACAAGAACATGTACATCAAGACGAACAAAATTTAAAAACTTTAAGCCACCGTTCCCCACAATGAATTAAAGTCAAGGCTTTTGACATCATATACAGCTTCTTTGCAATAACAATGGACCTCTTAAAGTAAAATAGGCCCATTTTGTTATTGGTAGTTTGCAGAATCACTGATTGGTAAAACATTCTTACTGTACACGAAAGTACTACAAAGTTTATATTTAAAAGATGCCTGAGTTTCGATTCTGATTGACAATATCTATGTTCTTTTTGTAGATCAAGTAAACTTCTAGTCTTCCGATAATCCTTCTAAATTGAATTTTAGCCCCCTTATTAGCAAACTTATGATTTATTCATTCAAAGCAAGATTAATTTGAAAAACACGAAAATAACACTTTTTTAAGCAGTGAACGCTATTCAACATTCTGATAAGTAGAATACTAACAGTATTTAAACTTTCTATTTCTACGTTGATTCAATATACATATGTAACCCTTTGAACTCGAAATAAAAGACAATACGCACTCTGACACATTTGATTCATAGTTAGATATATTACTAGAAAAATATACCTTACACCTAACAACAAAGCTGAATAATAAACGTAATGATAACTTTTAATTATCAACTTCCCTTATTTCACATGCAACATACCATTATCCCCTGCATATGTAGTTTACAGCAAAACTCGGTTATAACGAAGTCACAGGGACCTATGAAATTACTTCGCTATATCCGTAATTCGTTATAACCGTATAAGAAATTCATTAAATTTATATAGTTGGGGATCCAAGATGACTTCGCTATATCCGTAAATTCGCAATATCCGTGTTCGTACTAAGCGAGTTTTGCTGTATATATTCGTGTTGATTCAGTATGCAAGAAGATGAACTATGTTCATTTCGCGAATTAAGGTAATGGTCGATGCAATGACCTTGTCAGCAAAGACAATCTGGCATAAATTGAAGTGTTTTTTTTTCTCATACTTATAGTTAAGCCATTGCTTATACACAAAATTGTCTACGGATTATTATGTTTCCCGTAATCATGACAAGGAGCACACAGCATTGATCGGTTAAATAATAATTGACAGCGGATGCTTATGTCTCCGTGGCACCGAATCCCGACCTTGTGTTTGATTTGCTCCCAATTTGCACTGTTTCAATGAATTCTTAACCTTTATTACATATCACTATCGAAATATTTCATTTATTTTCCATATATATGTACTAGTACTTTGCAACAGACTGATACATGAAAACTCTTACTCTACTCGTTATTTATATAAACAAGATTTCTAAGATTCCTTTGCAATAAATTTTTTGTTTATATTTTCATACAAGATAACTATAAGAAGATGAACTTTATAAGCTAAAATTAGATCTACAAATAAAATTTGATAATTTTTCATTTTCTACACATTTTTATAAAAAGAAACGGTGTCAGTATGTAAAATTAAGAATAAAATAAAAGTTTCTGAATATAAAATAGATTACCTTAGAGTTCGCGAAAGTATGACTCAATACTCTGCATCAAAGCTAATTTATCACGAATTGTGTAGGCGCATCATTGATCTTAAACGAGTTGGTGGGCTTTCAAAACTGAAATATATTTCTAAACTATTTTGATTTTGCGAAACAAATATTTGGCATGTGATGACCGTTGGACATGATATCAGCTATTTTCGGTAACTGGTATTTATTTTGGATGATTATTAAATCAGGAAAGACATAAATCTTTAGGGAAGAGTTACTTTTTCTGGTAACCTAGATTTGTTTTAAAGTTGTTGACAATTCAGTCTATACATTTGAATGAAAAAAAATATACTTAATTCCATAACTTTGAGTATTATCTACAAAAGAACTATAAATTTATAAACTTGATTAAATTCAAGAGATGTAATACGTAAGGCCAGGTAAAATTAATCTTTAGATTCTCATCCTAATTTGCTAAAAAATTGGGGCGGGTGGGCGGATTTTATTTTTTATTTTTTACAATTATTAAATTATAAGGATCAACAAAACATGGATGCCTCGTACACATTCTTTTTCATTATGTTAATACAAATATGATTAGATTTAATTCTTTTCATATTCTTTTAAATATTCAAAGAAAATTCTTGCTTTAAAAATTAAATATTTATTGTTAATTAACAAATTATCAAGTACAACATTATACGGCACACCCTGAACAAAATGAGGTGGGAATACCGATAAACTGTGTGTGCGTGACTTAAAATTCTTATTTTGCAAAATCTATATAAATGTTCTAATAATTAATCTACTGAAAAATCTAGGCCTTCTCTAAAGTCTGTTGACAACATTGTTGTTTTTTTTTTTCAAAGCAAAATCACACACAGCTGGAGATCGTTATATATAACTTGACTAGGTGTCATTTTCCTCGTCTATTTTTACTTAGTTACAATCTCTCTAAATACTTGCTCCTGTCAGTGATGGTATCTAGATGTGTTTATGCTATTTTTTCTTCTCTGTCTTCTCTATACTGACAAATTATCTTTTCCTTACATATTTAAACCGATTTTCTCCATTCTTCACATGGCTCCTTTGCTATAAATAGCGACACGCGACTTTTAATACAGACGGGAGATAACTCTTAAACTTTGACCCAAATTCTTGCTGAATAAAAATACATGAAAATACCTTTATTAACACCCAAAAATCAAAATAAAAAACATCGGGGCGGGACACTTTGAGAGGGGCGGGCGGGGATGAGAATCTAAAGATTAATTTTATATGGCCTAATGTAAAGTCGAAAAATGGTTATAATTATATAAACAGTTGGAACTAAAACAGTTCTTCATTGGTTGACATGAAATTATATAACTAACGTCATTTTCTTATCCCCAAAATGAAAGGACAACAAAAGTGAACACATATAATAATAACGTTGCACTGGTAAGGATAGTGTTGTCATATTATAAATTTTAGATTTACTGCACGCGGTAAATTAAAATTTACAATTTGATCGTGATATTTGACATCTTACCCTTATTCTTGCATAATTTTTATCCGCTTCTCCAGTTCTTAATTATCCGTATATCCTAATTAATCAATTCAACTATTAAAGACTCTTCTGGCTTCGCCGAACGTAAATCGCATTTTTGATTCATATAACCAATTCCATTTACCGAGAAAACCTGGTAATTAATACAACATAACTATAGAGTTTGAGCATGTAAAAAAATCCCTGGAATAGACCAAATATCAATATGCAGCGAACTGCAGAAAGGTGTTGTAATGGCGTGATATTATGTACGACAATTGGTCTTGTCTGACGTTTCCCTCGGGCAACAAAGCTTCGGGCTTGTCTGCAGAACTTGTGTCGAATTAACCATTACAGGCATCTATAAATCTATAGCATCTATAAATCGGACAAGGGACCAATTGATAAGATTGATTGAATTCTACGTGAAGAAGTTTTGGTGTTTTATGTGCATACCATGTATGTTATGATTACTAAAAACATAAGTATACTAGTCATGTTATTTATCTGAGTAATGATATATTTTATCTGAAGAGTGTCCAGTCTTTGTAACTCTAAGACAATCATGCTTTTGCCGGAATTTGAAATCCCCAGGAAGACAAAGAAGAACAACCCAATGTCTTCAACTCGCATATAATTTTAGATAAAATATTCCTAAATTCATGGAATTAACATAATTTATATTTTAAATAGACAAAAAAATTGACTTAAAAAAATGTTTGAACTTTTGAAAACATTTTGAGCTTCCAAATGCACTTAGTTTAGCCTTTTACAAAAAATTGAAACAAAGTGATCAAACCAAATTTAATATTATTTTGTTTCTCAAGCTCATATGGATATCAAACTTTTATCTCTCTTTGTAATGAACTTTGAAATAAAAAAGTAACAGTGGTGTACTATTTCACATGAGAAAGATGTTAAAGGCTAGAAGATGTCATCTATATTATGATTATTTATGATCTACCAAATGACAAAAATAGCATCGACAGACACACTTTTTACCGTGATTTAAGAGACACATTTAATTACTGAATTATTTACGTAACATAATTACTGATTAACGAACCTAACAAGTGGACATCTTTTAATGCAGGAGAACAAACTTATTTTAGATATTTAGATTTCCCCTAGAAAAAAAGCGTCAGCGGCGGAAAAATTACACAAATTTTTTTTTGATCCACCACTGTTCTCTTTCAAAGGAAGTTAAATTGAAAATCATTTTTCATGTATATTTTTGTGTTAAGACTTCTTGAATAGATCTATATTTTATAAACTTGAACCTTGGTCATAACTGACGCAAAAGTAGTGATAAGGTCTTCATATTTAACTAGTGTATTTCTTTTTAAAATTCCATTCCTTGGTTACCATCAATTTTAACCCTATGACTTTCGCCTACTTTTGAAAAACTTTAATCCTTGGTCATTACTTAAAATGGTTTATGCTAGGTCTTGTATATTTAACTTGTGTATTTTTGAGACATGTTCCATCTTTAATTACCAATATTTCGTATCTTTTGACCTTGTATTTGAGAAACTTAAGCCTTTGCATTGAGCACCTTTATCATAGTCTGAACGTTCAAAATCTGCATTCTCTAAAATGTACGTACAAGTGTTTGAGTATCGCAAGGCCTTCAACTCTTCTTGACAACTACATGTATACTTCTGATTAATTATTTAATTCAATACAAGCACATCTTTTCCAGACATACTAGTCAGAAATAATTTATCTCGCTTCTAATCAATAAAATGGAAATAAATCTACTTCATGTTTATTAAGAAATTTTAGTTCCTTGGTTTCTTATTATTTCACAAAATAAATTTATATTAATAAAAGTTGAGCAAGATATATTGAGCTTCTAAACTCATTTAACTTTTCACACAAGTATCAACTAACACAAAAAAGTGTGAAAAAATATGACAGGTTTATTTATCATCTTCTCTTATTTTAATATGAACCTTTGTCTTCTTAAAACATAGCCCACTTGTTTCTCTGTCTATGTTTTTTTCCTGATCTTTTAGAAGGGGGCTTATTTGCAAAAATTACTTTTGATAATTCATAGCTGAAAGAATGGCGGATGCCACCAATTTGCATTTTTCTCTGTAAATATCAATCTTATTCTTTGCCTGTGTGAAGAAGTCCTTTCTGCATTTTTTTTTTCATTTCTTCAGTTATCTCAGAACTAGGAAATATAAATATCAAGAAGTTATTAAACTAACACTACACTATTAACAAATTCTTATTCGCAAAGATCAGATATCTGAAACAATGGAAGGTTACAACTTTTCAGTAAAACATCTTCCTACATGTAGAACAAAACACATAATTATACATGTAGAACAAAACAACCAAAGAGCACTTCCCAACTCTAATACAAGGAGTCAGAAAATGGTCTCTTTCTCTGGACATTTCTTCCTCTGAAAAAAGATAAAACTGTAATTTCCTGTTACAAAGGTCCCTGGCTTTATATTCTTGTTCTCTCGCCTTTCTTCTCCTGAGTCAACACACGGGATACCAATAGCTTCCACGATCAAATCACTGTTAAGGATGGCTTTTACATTCCTGTGTCAGAGTTCCGATTTGTATTGAAAAATTAATTAAAAAATCTATATAGATTTTATTTAAACTTGTGATTACCTCGTTCTTTATACAATTGATACTATTTGTCTACAAATATCACACAGTAAGATGAAAAAGCCAAATGTCTGATAGGTTATTGTAGCTCAACAAAGACGTAAAACATATAATTATGATAACATGTCGATGTGCATGGATGTTTTTTTTTTCTGAAAACTTATGTTGGTTACCCATTTTTTGTATTTTTATATTGTTCTATTTTCTTGTAAGAAGAATAATGACAGAAGTATTTGCCATCTGTTTAACTTCGCGCCTCTTCAGCAATGAAGCTTCCTGCGATTGGTAAATGTTCAAACACGTGATTTGCAATTAAAACAGTAAGCCACATACTGAAGTGGTCTTAATCAGATATGGATGTTTAAAAATTCCAAGGAACTTTTTGAAAATTTGAAATAACAAAAATTTATCTCAATCAACAACATAAAAGCTTACAACTTTATCGACAACCATTTCCTGCAATATCATAAATTCCGGGATTTTTGATTTCATTGACAGCTTTTTTTTTCGATAAAAATGGAACTCGTAAATGTATTTTCTTTGTCACTGATCATTTGCAAAATCATTTTGTAAAAACATTCCGGTTTGTATTCACATGAAGAAGAAGTTGTCCAAAATTTCATACGTGAAAAAAAGAAAACACCATTACTGTGTCCTTCAACTCGACATTTACTAGTTGGATATATCGATGACGTATTGTCAATTTACAATGGTTATTCCCATTATTATAACGTTATGGTATTTCCAAATGAGCTTTTAATAAAAGATACCACAGAATTTGACAAATTTGTTTCATATTTGGATATTTTACTTGAAAAAACCATAAATGGTAATCTAACTAGCAAGCTTTATGATGAAGGTGAAGACTTCTACTTTTCTATCGTCAACTTCCCTTACTTATGGAGCAATATACCTTCATGACTTGCATAAGGAATTTGTATCTCATGTTTGATGCGATATGCAAGAGCATGCTCTACATATGAAAAAAAATTTCTAAAATGTTGGTTACTGACAAACAAGATGATGATTTATTCAGAAACAAGAATATCAGCAGTCTCTTTCAAAGCCATCCATCGTTTCGTTAGTTCTATGGTCGATACAATGACTTAGCAAATACAATTCATCATAAAATCAAATGCTGACTGATGTTTTTCATACTAATTGTTCCGTCATTATTCACACATTGAATTGTTTATGAATGTTTCTTTATTTCTTAATCATCACAAGTAGTAAATGTACAAGGCGGATATAACCAGCTGACGGGGAATGCTCACTCCTCCATGGTACATGTACCTGATCCCACCTCTGATGTTTTGAATGTCTGTGATTGCTCTGCTCCGAATTTGTGTTGTTTAAAGAACTTCTGAGTCTGAATACTGATCGTGATGCCAATATAATTCATTTAGAAGGCAATGCTTTAGGTAATTTGTGGGAAAATTCTTGAACCAAAACTTTTGAAGTTTTTGAAGCTTTTGAAGCCAAATACTAGAATGTCTAATGAAGATGTGTTTTCACAAGATGTTAACGTTTTAACTATAAAAAAAAACGTGCACATTTACTAGAATTGTATTTGTAAAACACATGTTCTCTTTCTGTGCCCTTGCTGGTTTAATTTTATTCACATGTGCATGGTTAACTCATTCTATTATCCGTAAGTATGTTATCTACTACGTACCTGGTTTCGAGTGAATGAACTGAACATAATCAATTGATGAAAAAACAAAAAACACTAGACTTTGTACACTTTAATGAGACTAAAATGACAACATATGACAACAGAATACGAATAACCGACAATCCTTTGCGCACTCATTTCGGATTAAAATGATATATTGGTACAGGAAACTGAATCACCCTGTGTCTGCTACTGATGTTTATTTTCTGTTAACTATAAAATTGAATTACAAATCAAGATCTTTGTTAATTTGTGTCATACTGCGCAATTGATATATCACGGCGAATATGCACTACGAAAACCAATTAGGATCCATCTCAAGACATTAATGTCATATCCCTGTCATTTAAATATGAAAGTGAAGACATGCATCTGCAACAACCAGAAGTACATGTACATAGAATGTATTGCACAAAGCGATTGTAAATATAAAACTCAGTGAATTCACAATACATGTCCTTTTTAAAATTACATATATTAAAAGAGTCATTGCATGAGTTTATGAGATCGTGCAAAGGAGTGAGGGGGTCGTTTTAGTTCAAACTGGAGGCATCCATTTTTTGTTTGTATAATCTGTCCTTAAGGTATTTTTAGACCATATCATTTTATTTAATTTTTTTTTCGTTGATTTCGGAACTTTAGTTCAAAGGATTTCATTCTCAAATGTAATCAATTTAAATCAGTGGGTTAATAACGACTCGATTCTTCGCCGTTTGATGTATTGGACAACCTTTCCTGTCCATAGCAACCAAACAATTTTTGGCATCCTTTTCTGAAGTCTTGTCGCTGGTAGGCGTAGATGAAAGGGTTCACCACGCTGTTGAAGATTCCAAGAAACACAAGCCAGCTAGAGAGGTTGAAGCTAAAATCCGAGGTTATACCAAAACCATATCTGGAATTCATAAAAAAGAAAGATTAGAACACAAATAAGTAATAAAAAAAGGAAATTTTCTCTTCTGAAAAGTTAAGGGTCCTCCACACACCCAAAGCTTATGTTCTCATATTATTGAGCATTACTTTTAACAAGCATATCAACCTTTAAAAACTGTCCAGGGATTAAAATTTAATTTATACTGATTTTTTAAAATAATTATTTCACAAGTTTCAAGAAATTTTTCCCAAGGCGTTTTCATACCTAGCACAACAAGTTTTGTCTTACCCTTTTGTATATTTTTAGGGTCACAGAATAACCATAAAACTTAGTTTAATCGATCAACATATTTTTTACAGAAATTTATCTTATTTATGAAAAGTACATAAAACTCATTTTCTCTAAAGTATATCTCGAGAAAAATCAATAAGGACTATTTTGTAGAGAAGAAACATTAATGAATTAGATTACATCAAAAATTGAATTAAAATTAAATGCACTGATGTAGATAAAACATTTTCAAAATCTTTGGTATATCAAAGTTCCTTTTTGGAGTTATCTTTCCTGTTGCGCGGGACTCAAAAAATTTGGCAAGTCTCCGCATACGACACCACACTATATTTCGTAATTAGTGGCCACTGAACTGGACAGATGTTAAAGAGGAAAGCTAGAAACAAACACTATTTTATCAATATTTATAAACACACAATGAGATAATGTATTATTGAAACGCACAAATTAGTGTGCCGAAATTTCAACTATCAAAACAGACTCGGTTGATTAGCCTGAAAGTATAAATAACCTAAACGTTTCTCGTCATACCCGGTACCTATTTTTTACGAATTACTATGTAACATAATCCAAGACGTCTCTTGTTCTTTTATTTAAAAAAAAACCCACATCTTTTTCCATCGGTCACTCCGTGTTCATGCCATGTGTTCATTGTTTACAAACGGTGCTAGGCCAAATCGTCCATCCGTACATTAGATAAAACCGGAAGTAAAAATCTTTTTTCTCTATATACGTTACATGGTGTGGAGGACCCTTAATTTGGATTTTAAAAAAAATATGAAGCATCTACAAAAAGTATTGCATTATTGCAAGATATTCATAATTTGATAAGATGATAACAAAATTATGAATAGTGTCATCTTTGAAATTCGATTTCCAGCAGTTGCTGCCAGTTAGCATCAATCTTTATACGTGAAATGGAGTCTTTCAATTTTTCTTAGATTGTTTTGTTTTGCGATTCAATCACAAATGATCTTTTCTGTATCTACAAATTTCGGTTAAAAGAAATCAACAATATTATAAAAGACCAAGAAATATTTTAAAAGACAAAATATAAAATAAAACAAAATTATATTCTTACCGTATTTGATACACTTTGTAAGGACTCCAACTCACGATGAGAGCCAAAGTGACGTAGCCCATCACTTTAGCTGAGCGGATGTTCTTTATAATTTTTCTGTTGCGTTCATTGTCAGGACCCTCCGTTGCTTTCTTTAAGGATTTGGCGTACACTTGTCGAGCTTTCCTTAAAATCAGACCATACAGAAAGACCGAGATAACCATGCAGGAATACTCAGTGACACCAGACACGAGATACAACCAGTCGTGCAAAAGGTAGGCAAAGCTGCATCGGACACCTTTCTCCCAGTCATTAAAGTACACGAAAGGTAAAGCAGCTATAATGAAAGAGAATATCCACAAACTGGCAATCAATGAATTTACAACTGATGGTGTCATAATACGTCTGTACAGAACATTATGACAAATGGCAATGTATCGATCAAAAGTTGTGAATCCGGCAGCAAGTTGAGAAGCCAAAGTCATCATGGATACTATTTGAAATCGTAATAGACAAGTGTACATGTTTTTGGACAGTTCTCGAAAGAACAGATAAAATATCTGAGAACCTGAGGATATGCCCACACAAAAATCAGCCACGGCCAGGCAAAGAATAAACTTAGTTGTTGCAGACATGGGCTTCATGTACCGGCTGAAAACCATACCAACAATGCCGTTCCCTAAGCAAGCTACGACAAAAACGAGCATCTGAAGAGAGGTGAAGACAATTAGAATGGTAGGAATTCCTTGGCTAGACGAAGAGGAAGGAAGTACGGTTGAATTTTCTTCATTGATATTCATTTTTAAATTAAGAAGCGATTAAATTAACATTAATTCTAAAATATTTTTTTTTTACAAAATCGTTTCACTGGAATCTCAGAGGCATGCACAAGATCTCATTAAAAGATGAAGCTTGCTACATGAACTAAGCAAGTGACAACTTCACAGCTGTGAAATAAATTTATACCGCAGAAAATTGTATCACGTGATAACTTGAGAAATCTGAAAGGCGGTAAACCTATATGGATCTTTTGATAAGAAGGGGAGCGTTTATGGGTGTGGTGTGTAAATTGTGATCAAATGTAAGTAGCGATGCATAGGTCATTTTATAAAGTTCTTTAAACTGAAGCTTTAGTGTTTTGAGTACATGTATATTTGTCTAAAGAAAAATCTAAACGATTAGATATCAATGAAATGCAAAAAAAAATTATAGATAGAGATTGTTTTATTTCACATTTTATTAATTTGATAAATGAAATAATGAAATGAAATTAATTTGATCAATAAAATATATTAGAATTACCAAGTCAATTTTAAAAAAATGCCTGTCCATTCTTTAGAATTGTATATTTTTTTCAGTATTTCATATTTGATAAATGTGGTATTATTTTTATAATTCATTAAATGTTGCTACTCAAATTAAAATTTACTGGCACAATTTGATTCATATCATTCATATAAATTTGTAAGCATATTATGTATATAAAGGAAAAATATTGGAAGAATTATCTCTCTCTTTCTATATTTATGAACAGCACCGAAACGAGATATTTCAACATTCTCCTACACATGTCATTGTAAATAAAAGAACTCTTGACAAATAAATTTCAAATGTTGTAATAGGTTTCCACCAAATTTGTCGGATATGAATGCTAGTATGAGGTGCCATAAAATCATATATAAAACCTATATAGGCTATATAACAAGGCAAATTAAGAAGTACAAAAAAATATGATCTGATGATATAATTTAAATTTGTATTTTAACATATATGATTGGCAATTACATTAATAATTGTATAAATTTGAAAAATTAATAAGAAAGCATAAATAGGTTTTGGTTCTGTGGTTTGACAATTGAAAAACAAAAGCAGATAAAATATCATGCAAATCGCTTTGTAGTTGCAATCATGGAAACTAATTTTAGAAGCAGATATTAAAAGTAGCGTTCAAAGCATGACTAGGGTTCTGATTCCTCCTGACAGACAAAAAAGTTTTAAACTCATCACATAATTCAGACAAATCACAAAATCCAGGATCTTTCCTAAAAACCCCTTAAACTTGTCGGAAAAATCATCGAATACTAGTAGTTCCAATTGATGAAATTTTGATTGAAGTTAGCTTCAAGATTCTCACTATGATTTCTACGTGTTGGTTACAATAAATATGTATTTACTGTCCAAAAAGATCTTTGACTGTTTTATGTTTAATGATTTCATTTCAAAAGTTAGTATGAAATCTTTACATGTAAGTCTTAGATTACTTTTCTATAAATATCTATCTATACATTGTATATATTGTTTAATAAAAACTTTTTGATCAGTCACATCAAAGATAAGGGATCTCCAATGTTAATCATAAATGTTAATATTAAGACAATAAAGATATGGTTAACAATTAATATCGGTGGATATTGAACTCTCTCATTCTAATACAAATTTTGTTTATTTGACAAAAATATCGAATGATGTTTTTCTTTTCCTCTAAATGAGCTTTTTTTTTTTTTTTTTTTAAAATATACGATGAATAATTATCAATGGTAATAAATCTTAATAAATTAGCGAGATAAAATTAATTATTTTGCGAATTTGAAACAAGTACATGTATTTTTAAATGTATGTTCGAAGAATTTTTGAAAACATTGAAGTAACACGAAAATGAACCAAACAAACTTACTTAATACCACATAAAAACAAAATAAAATCGACCCTCCAAGAAAATAGAAACAATTATTTTTTTATTATGAATTTTATTTCTTAAGAGTAACGTCTTCAGTAGCATTGTATGGCAATATATTCGAGAAGTAATGTAAATTAGAGGTTGATACTTAAAAACCCCCAAGAGCTCTTTGAAAATTTGAAATCATAAAAATTTTACCAAATTCAACAATATCAAAATAACAACCTTTCAACGATTTATACAAAACTGAGTCATTCCCCACTATAATTAAAGTCAAGGCTTTTTGACATCTTTGATAGTTGCTTTTTCAATAAAAAATAGTTTACTAACCTTGTCATTTGAAAAATTTGTTTGTTAAAAACATTCTGAATGAAACACTTGACAAGTTCTTTGAAATTAACATTTCAAAAAAAGCTTGAGTTCTTGATTGACAATAGCTATGTAGTTTAATGGAGACTAGGTCTCCCTACAACCAAACACTCATTTTTGTATTCATATGAAACAGAATTTATTCAAAAGTTTATACATTAGAATATGAAAATACTTGCTGTTGCCTTCAACTCAACATTTACGTAAATATACCGAAAACATATTATCAATTCACAATTAGAGTTAGTTTCAATTAAAGGTTTAAGTCGATATATTCAAGTGAACTAAAAGTAAAAGATACTACGGAGTCTGATATATGTTTTATATTTGGACGAGACATTAATGGTAATCTTTCAACAATAATTAATAATGACCGTGATGATTTTTTTTCTATCGTCATCTTCCCATACTTGTGTAGCAATATACTTTAATTACCTGTATATAAGGTTTATGTCTTCTAGTTAATTCGATACGCAAGAGCAAACTCAATATAAGAACAATTTTTAAAACTATGCAACCTATTGACAAATAAATTGATGAAACAAAGATATCAACAGTTTCGCCCAAACTCATTATTTCGCAAGCTCTTTTGCCGATACGATGACCTTGTCAGCAACTACAATTTATCGTTTTGTCGAATTATGATGGACGTTTTCCATATCAATTGTTCAAACATTTTATACAACGATTTTTCTTCAGATTTTTTCTATTTGACCATGATGACAAGAAGCATACGGTGTCCATTCAGTTAGGGGATGCTTATTTCTCCGTGCTACCTATCCGACCTCTGATGTATTAGAGCTTATTTGCTCTGCCAGTCATACTCCTATGTAAAGAAATCAAAATCTTTGGTATCCGATGGAAAATACCATGATATTAATATCAAACTTTTTGAAATCAGCAAAGAAGCATCCCGCATGGATTAATCTAATTTTCTATGCTTTCTTTCTCAGTTTTAATTGACTATAATTAATTATGCATTTTGTAAGAGTAAGAAGAGGTCAACTAAAGAAGGATTTCAATGTACGAAATTTATTTTTTGCTTTATCATAAAATAATAACGTGTACATGTATTTATTTATATATATAATATTAGCCTAGATATCTGAAATTTAATAAATTCACAGTATAACTAGAATCAGTGCATTATCCAGAGGTCTTCAATTTGGCTTCTATTTCGCTCAATTAATTAAATAAAGGACCAGCGTAAATGTAATAAGCATGAGGACTTTAGTTCGACCCTGGTATTCCATATATGGTTCTGTCAAATAGTCTGAAAATACCTCAAAGTGAATTAAAAAAAAACAGTTTTGCTTCACACATGTACAGCAAGCTGCATGTATAGGACTTTACTACTCCTTAGGTACTTCTTGTGTTAATACAATCGGTAAGACGCAAAAGAGCAAACTTATATTTATTTTTGTTGAATGAAAAATAAGAGTTTTTAATTGAAATATGACCCATCTTCTGAAGAAGAATTGGGACTTTGATGAATGCAACACAGTTTCCTAATCTTTTTCAATTCCCTTGTCTTTTTGCAGATTGATTTTGATGAATCATAGAAATTGACCTGAAAAAATACAGAATTTGTGAAACAATATGACAGTTAGAAAGATTTTTTGTACATTTTGTTGTTTATTAATTTTAAATATGAAGTTAATAATGTTCATGCTTAGAATGAAAATGAATAAACGACAATGCCTATGGTACATATAGTGTATTCTACAAGCACATGTATACGTTTACGAAGCAGGTCGTCACATATGAGTGCGTATATTCTATAGTTACAGATATTGTTATCAGAAATAATTAAGATTTTTTAATGCATTTACCTTAATTGTTGGATAAGGATAATCATATGATATAAATATATGTTACTATTTTTTTTAGAATGGCAATACCGCGTTCTTTTTAATGATACATGCAACTGCAGTTTTCATGGATAGTCTCTCATCTATTTTACGTACTTCCTTATGTCTGCTTATGTTCAAAATAACTTCTATCAAAAAAGAAAGCCTACATTGTATTTATGTGTTGTATAAGTATGGAATTGTTAAACCTGGTCATATTTTTAAAAATCATTAACTATTTGCTTTATATTTTTTGGTGCAAAATAGTTTTAAAAAGAAAAGGGATTCAGTTGAGAAATGGAATACTTACGTCTAATTTAGAATAAACTTATTACTTCACTTAGAACAGCACTGAGTGTAGACAATGTATGAATTACAAAAATATTATAAAAATAATGAAAGAAAATCTTTTGATGAAAACTGGAGACCTGAAAGATTTATTTTCATAACCCCGTCTCTCTCTCTCTCTCTCTCTCTCTCTCTCTCTCTGTTTCAAAGTTTGTTTCTTTTTGTAGAAAAGGTTTTTGGAAAATGCAATAAATTATTTTTAAAAAACTGTTTGTAGAAATAGGGTTTCATTCCTAGGCCTAGCAGCTCTTTCCTACCTCCGAATTCCTTTCCATTTTTCATTAATTTGTCCCGATTGAATAGAAAGTAGACTGTGACCTTGGTATTTTTGATCACTTTGATAATATACTTTTCCAAAATGCTTTCTTTTTTCAAGTCAAAGCTTTTTCAAAAAGGACTGACTTTGAACTTGGGCAATTAACCGGAAGTATGCAAAGAAACGGATTATATTTCATGAAAACAACATAGTTTACTAGCACTAGTTTATCAGAAGAACGTGATCTTGGTAAAGGTATTTTACTTGTACACCATACCATTCTTATAAAAAGCCACAGGAAATAGTCGTCAAAAACAGATCGACCTATGAAGATATTAACAATAGGTATCTCTCACTAATGTATTATAAGAGACCACAGGGAATAACTATCAATACACTTGGAGTCACACCATTGGATCTGTGTATTATAGGTATCAGGCATATCTGCACTCGACACAAAAATCTATTTTTAGGGGAAAAAATCATATATTTCCTATCTTTTAGCAATGAAATTTATAAATAAATTCATAATATTTATATATTTATAGAAAATGAATCTTAAAATAAATTTTTAAAGAAATTTCATTATCAAAGTTCATATTGACTTTAGAAAAATCTCATAAAAAGTAACAAAATAACTTTGAAAACGTCTACAACTAGTGGTACGGTGAGCGAAGTGCTCACTGAATGATACCCCGCCTCCTATATGATTTTAATGCAATATATGGAGATGATCAATAATATTCAAGCTCAAAAGTCTAGTAAACAATACAAAATAGTTGCAAATCAAAACAAGGACCTCCGAAACATCAGAGATTGGATAATATGAAATGGCGGAGTGAGCATCCCCTGCCGATCGATCACACCCGCCGTATGTTCTTTGTCATGATGGGGAAATAACGGAAAATTCGTCATCAATTCTGTGAAAGTATGATTAAATTTTATGAGATACATTTCATGATCAGTACGTACTGGTCCCTGCTGACAAAGCAGGTACATGTAACAACATTGTTTTCGTTCGTAACGCTCATTATATAAATTGGCTTTCAGAAGAACTTGGATTTAATTTTACAAGTGGTAATCCAACTCATACTCAAAGTTCCTTTTCTAAGGAAGAAATTCTTCAAAATCATGTCACTTTTGAATATTTCTAATATCCAAAGAACCAAAATAAATTTGAACTACCATATCAACTACTATACTAGATTTCGAAACTTCATAAAATCCTTACAAACAAAGATACATGTAACTATCAGTTTCCAGTAAATGTTCAACCAAGCCTCTTTCTTTACTCCTTACTAAGATATTACATGTACATGTAACAGTACTGAAGGAGAGACTTCAAGAGTAACAATATACATGTATTCAAGAAGTGGTGTAAATCAGATGAGGATACTTTTAATTCCAAGGAACTTTTGGGCAATTTGAAATTTACAAGATTTTACCAAATTCAACAGCTTAACGAATTTTCATGAATTAATGTCCAGGCTTTTTGAGAGCATCGACCGCTACTGTTTAGTAAATTAAAAATGGAACTCGTAAATCTACTTACATGTACCTCGTCATTGGTCATTTGCAAAATTATTTTGTTAAAAACATTCTGATTGTACACACTAGTACTCTGAAGTTGACATCAAAAAGAGTTTCTGATTGATAATATCTAATGTTGTTTTGGAGACCAGGTCTTCCAACAATCTATTCGAATTCTAATGCGTACCAATTGCACCCCGTTATTTGCAGACCTATTTTTGTATTCATATGAAGCAGAATTTGTCCAAAATCTTATGCGTGAAAAGAAGAAAACAATTAGAGGCTTTTTTAAATCAATATTTAAATAATTTAGATATATCGACGACCTATTGTCCATAACAATGGTAATTTCCATTCTTATGTCGATACGATATATCCTGGTGAGCTTGAGGTAAAAAATACAACAGAGTCTAACACATCTGTTTCATATTTGGATATTTTGCTTGAAAAAGGTGTAAATGGTATTCTAACAACTAAGCTTTATGATAAACGTAATGGCTTTTACTTCCCTTACTTATGCAGCAATATACCTTAATCATCTGCATATAGAGTTTATATATCTCAGTTGATTTGATTCGCAAGGGCATGCTCTATGTATGAACAATTTCTAAAACGAAGTATATCATTGACAAACAACTTGATGAAACAAGAATATCAGAGGTCTCGTTTAAAGTCATCATTTTGTAAGTTCTATAGTCGATACAATGACCTTGTCAGCAAATACAATTTATCATTGAGTCAAATGCTGACTGACGTTTTATATACCAATTGTTAGTTCATTATTCATACACTGAATTGAGGACAGATTTTCCCGTTATTTCCCGGTCACGACAAGGAGCACAAGGCGGGTGTGACCGGTCGGCAGGGAATGCTCACTCCTGCATGGAACCTCTGATGTTTTGGAGGTCCGACTTTGCTCTGCTCCTATTTTGTATTGTTTAGTGGACTTTTGATCTTGAATACTGTTCGTTATCTCCATATGTTTCATTTAGTGGTATAGGAAGAGTTGCAGATTAGAAATGGGTACCATTCAATATTATAGAAAGAATGGCAGTGTCAATGTTTTGCTCTGGGAAACCCAAAAGATGCATCCGATCAAAAAGTAAAAAATGAGGTGCACAATGGCACTACGAGGGTTGTCCGTAAAGTCCGTGGACAACATTGATAATTACGGACAAACATTGACAAAATATTTGAAACTGTTATTTTCATTAAATTCATGTTTCATTTAATAAATATGCAAGTTTTCAACAAAAACAAAGCACAAATAATTAAAAAGTACAAAAAAGACACACAATGAGGTGCACAATGGCACATAGTCAGAGTTTTTAACTCAATACATTTCTTAAAGTCATAAAAATATGCACAAAATGTTCAGGTTTCATTAAAATTTTATTCATATCCTGCAATCATCCAACCACTGTCCGTGTGATTTATTTGAAATAGCATGATACAGATTCGTTTTTTAAGTGATAATGGTTTTCCTTCAGGCACATCCTGTAAACTGTTCATTCCGTCCGAAAATACATATGCCACATAAATACGGAACGACTTCTTTTACATGTTTTCCGATTGTTTACAGAATGTTTTGGTCTCTGTAGGTGTTTTTCCGGTGTCAACGCAAAATTTTATCACTGTTCACTGCTCCACCTATTCAGAAAACGTCTCTTTTTTATTTTTCTTAATAAGTTCTAACGCTGATTGAGACATTTTGAAACTTTGAACGTTCAAATTTTGCAGGTTTGGCGTGATAACTTCTGTCAACCTCATAATGTAAAATTCTTTCAGATTTCACTAGAATTTTTAAAAATACAAATGAAATTTAAAAAGTTATAAATATTTTTTAAATTAAAATTTTGTGGTGCTCCGGGTCTCCATTCCAAGTCTAATTATGAAGCCATAATTGTAATCAAACATTTGAAATTGAATAAGTTTCTACATTATTCAATTCACATTAAGTAAAGGATTAGAAATATGCCAATAATAAATACCAATGACACAACTTTTATTAAACACACTTTACGGACAACCCTCGTATTTCTTCGTTTCGTTATATTTTAAAGGAAAAAAAATGTTTCCCAAGTACTATATAATTTTTCGGGGGTATAATAAAGTGGTAAAGTTTATGGTAAAATTTATTACAATGACACGGAGAAAAAAAAATATTCCCCAAGTACAAATTCGTGTTTATGGAATAGGAGAAGAAATAAATTTGTTTTCTCGGTCACAACCAGTGCTTTTTCTTAAAATTTCGTTCCCCCTTTTCCCCCAACAATCTACGTGTCTCTTGAGCGGGTTTTCTTTTTTTGAAAATTAAGATGAACTCGTGTTTGAGAAAAAGCCATTTATCAACTAGCATCTGTTATAGGACCTATTTTTCAATGCACTATTTCGTATTCTTCATGATATAACTTACTCAGATAAACTTTTGATGTTTATTATTTCTGTTTGAGCATCTTGATTAGGTATTTTGTGCTGTCCTTATTAAGGGTAGCATGAAGAATATCAATTTTCTAGACTTGAAACAGAGAAATATAACGTGAACCATGATTTTCAAAGAAATTTTATTTCATCGACTTAATTTTTTATCTGGAGATAGATACAATAATATAAATTATCTATGATATAAAAAGAATGCCATCAGAATTGTCGTGAATGTTTTTGTCGTGGATTCTTTGTTTTTTTCTCGATTATTTTTTTTTTTTACATCGCTTTCATTTTTTCTGTTTTAACAATTACAAATAAATACTAATGTTTATTGGTTTATATTTATAAAGATACCTAATTATCATACTTTTATATATATAAATGTGGAGATAACCAAAAGTATTCAAGATCAATACACAGTAAACATTACAAAAGAGGAGCGGAGCAAACACGGACCTCCAAAAAATCAAAAGCGGGATCAAGTCTATGGAGAAATCACCATCCCCTGCAGACCTGTCCCAACCGCCGTGTGCTCCATGTTTGATTCCTTAAATCACTAATTTTACTTTACTCTCAGCTAAATCAATACCGAAATATTATCAATATTTGATGTTATGAGGTGGTAACCACACTGAAATATAAATATTGTAATAATTGAAAAAAGCGATGAAACTGCTTTTTCCAAAAATCAGGGTTGTTTACATCCTCATGTAGACATTTATTATTCCTTATTTATATACAGTAAAAGTGTATCGAAATGCTGACTTTTGTTACAATATATATATTAGCATAAGAAAACATCCACGACAATTTAAAAAATTAAATTTATTGCGCACAAAAAAGTGTCGGTTCTTGATTAATTCTTCCAAATTCTTACCTCAATTGCAAAAAATGGAAGATTTAAAAAAATTCCTCTTTCCTACATAGTATTCGTAGTTGACATCTGAACGAAGCATTTGGACCGAATTATCTTTGAAACCAAAATCAATAAATCAGCGAAAATATTATCAGGGCCATCAACAACAATTATGAGGAATGTTTTGTTGTGGTAACCATATGTTAGGAACACATAAATATTTTGAGATTAAGTTTTAAAAAAGAGATGAAACTGCTTTTTTTCGCAATAAAATAAGTTTTTTCAGGGTTGTTTACTCTCCGGTCTATCAATAATTTTTTTTTCGGAGAGCTACAGATCTGCAGCTAGTACGAACACGGATGTATTTTGCTCTGTTGGCTCCTACTTCCTTTTCAGCCTTGCATCCTTATTAATAGATTTGATTTAAATATTCAACTATTGACAATTTTTTTTGTAATTATAATATATGGCATTAATGTACTAACAAGGCAATGTTAATTTTTAAATAAGTTATGTATTTTGCCGTCTTTATTAAGTGTAAAATAGTTTTTAGATTGTTTAGGTATTTATATTAGCGTAGTTTAGAGCAAATCTGGCGTTAACTGGTCTTTTTTCGTATCTATATATCGATAAATCCTAATGAACTTAAAAATACCACATAGTCTCACACATCTGTTTCATGTTTTGAAATTTGATTAAGAGATCATTACGGTTACCTATCAGCATAACTTTATGAATATGTGTGATGACTAACTTTTCGATCGTTAAACCTGATACCACCTCTGATTTTTTTTAGAGAACCGTGTTTGCTCTGCTCCACATTTGTATTGTTTCAGTGAACTTTTCATTACTGTTCGTTATCTCCATATTTTATCCAATTATAGGCTAACCGCAACTTGTCCACTATAGCTATAGCTAGTTTTCCTGGTTCGAAGGTCGAAAAGAATATATGTTGACAGAGACCTAAAGCTTTGTTTTAGGACTAGGTTTATATATTTATATACAGGGTAGAATAGGTGCCCAAAAAAATCGGAAAAAACCTTTGAAACATATATTACAGAATGAAAACAAGTCCCATTTTCAAACAAACGGAATTCCTATGGATACCAATTTTGCCCTGTTATTTGCAGACCTATTTTTGTTTTCATATGAAGCAGAATTTGTCCAAAATCTTATGCGTGAAAAGAAGAAAACACTTACTGTGGCTTTTCGACGAGGTTTTTTCAATCAAGACTGATAATTTCCATTCTTATGTCGATACGGTATTGGTGAGTTTGAGATAAAAGATACAATAGAGTCTGACACATCTGTTTCATATTTGGATATTTCACTTGAAAAAGACGTTAAAACTAATCTAACAACTAAGCTCTTTGATAAACGTGATGACCATTTTTTTATACTTCCCATATGTAGCAATATTTAAGTGCAAAATTTATATACCGTATATAAAGCCTAGAATCACTTCCGCCTATAAGTCGGTTGTATTTTTTTCGGTTATTTTAGGATTTAGATAGACCCGCCTATAACGGACCAACTTTTTGTCAGAATCAGATGACAATTTCTAATAAATGTTCTAATGTTTTTAACCTGATTTCAATCAATATTTTTAGAAATTTAGTTGATATTTTACTTTAAATCATAGAAAAATAAATACATGTAATGCATTCTTAAGATAAAAAAAGTATTAAATATATGTATATAAATACTTGTACTTTACGTTTAATCTTAGAATACATAAAACCTAATGATATGATATATCCGACTTTATTCAACGATAACCATGTTTATAGAATACTACGTTTCGCCGACCAGAAAAATGCCAATCCTTTTTATGACTCGCCTATAAGTCGGACATAGACTTTTGGTCAAAAATTTAACTCCCAAAAAACCGACTTATAGGCGAGTATATACGGTATTTCAATTGATTAGACACGCAAGAATATGTTCTACGTATGAACAATTTTTAAAACGAGGTAAATTATTGACAAACAAGGTGTTGAAACAAGTTTATCACCAGTCTCGTTTAAAGTCATAATTTCGTAAGTTCTATGGTCGATACAATGGCCTTGTCAGCAAATACAAATTATCTTTGAGTCAAATGTTGACTGACGCTTTTCATACATTTCCCGACCATGACAAGGAGCACACAGCAGTGTGACCGGTCTGCAAGGGATGCTAACTTCTCCATGGCAGCTGATCCCACCTCTGACGTTTTGAAGGTCCGTGTTTGCTCTGCTCCTATTTTGTATTGTTTTATTGATTTTTGAGCTAGAATACTTTTTGTTATCTCCATATGTTTCATTCAACTTGTGCGATACCGAATTTATCAAGTTAATGAAATGTTTGTATTTTTAAATTATATTTTTGGGAGTTTAAAATGTTATTTTGGATAGCCTACCATGTAACCTGAATATGCATAAAAATGCAGTCTTGTGAAGAATATAACGAATCTAGTTTTTAATACATAGGAATCACCTCAAAGCACTTTAATGATTACCGTAAAAAATCAAATTTGTAACATATATTTAGATTAGGACATAAATCGGAAATACTAAGTATCATTGATTTAAACAAAAAAGTAGAATTTCTCATTAAAAGTAGACTTGTCGTGCCTTCATATATCAGTTTTGACAATAGATTTTTTTTTTAATTTATGCAGTTTTTAATCAAATATGGATCATAATATTAATACATACCAGGAAATGAAATCATAGATAAACAAAAAACGAGCTCAATTTTCACTCAAGGCATTTGGTTACAATATAAAATTGAAGGATCTGCTGTTTTTCAAATCGCAGTAGCAAGTTATGTTTCCAATTAAATATGGATTGCCAAATGTGAAAAATAATATACCTTTTTCTCAGTAAAAAGGAAATGGTTAGTATTACTTTGCTGTTTCTATTCATATCGAACTGGTTCACTTTTTAAGCACAGAACTCTAAACAAGCTATATACGACAGAAAAATAGCAGCAAAACTTATATTCCACTCGACGTTATTTATCTGTTTTATACTAGCTTCAATCAAAGCAAAATATTTCCTAATTATGGCTTAATCATATAAAGTCCAGATCGAATGGATAAGAGATTCAGACCTTAACACAAAACCATATTTTTTTTACGAATATCAGATAGAGAGAAAATGAATACAAACATTTGATTATAATTTTTTGAAAGTTTTCGTTTTCTAACTTCAATTTGAATGCAAAATTAGTAAATTTGTTTGTACACATCATTGAAATTGTTGTACGGGCTTTTAATCTTTCTTTAAAATAGCTTTTATTGTAAATGCATAGTTCATTAATTATGACCTAAATGACATCAAACAAATTAATACTGTATACAGGATATTTTACCTCCGTTTTATTTCGCCCTTCTGCACTTGCGAACAATTTTGCCCCGTTTTAAATTATCCCAGTCATGGTTCCATTTAAAAAGTTATGTAATAATGTTCTCTGAATTCGCCCCGTTTGAAATTCGCCAAACTTTGAACAGAGCGAAAATAAGACGGGGGCGAAAATTCCTCTGTATACACTATCCTCCAAACAATAAATGAAAACAAAATAAATACATGCATTTAAATTGAATTTGACAATAAATACCCATGCTTTTATTTATCACAGTCTCGCAATATCATACAATGTATAAATTAACGGCAACACTAATTAAATATCACACACAAGGCAAACAAAAAAATTCATTATTTCAAGTTATGAAATCTATCAAGTGCATATTTATTGTAAAGCTGAATAAATTTTATTGCAGCTTAAATACATCTATTTAGATATAAATTCAAAAGCGCTATAAAAGTTTTTTATATGTGTATTCTAAAAATGTATTTTATGAATATTCATGAGCTTTGAAGAGTCGGTAAAATTCAGAGAAAATACGAAAAGAAAACCCACATCTCATTTGGCAGACATAAATCACTGCATATCTCTTTGTCTTTAAAATCAAAAGTGAAAATTGAAAGAAAAAAATATATCCATGATTCAAATACATCGTGTGAATCCCTGTACATTCTGAAGCACTACGTTTTGTTAGAGATAGGAAAACAGCACCTCAACATGTAAACTGGCTTGAATGATTTTGAAAATTGTTAAATGCGTTTGTAAACTGCCACATGAAACTGTTATAGCACAGTATGGTTTGGACCACAGTTTTTTTTACATATATTCTAAATGTGATGTATATGAAGCCAAACTTAGACTTCCAACGTTGTATAAGCGGTCTTGTTTCGTATGATTCATCATGTTGGTCAAAGTTCCACCTGGCATGCGCAGATTCATATAATCCCACAGTACTTTGTAGCAAAATCTGTACTGGTCCTGCAAAATCACAATAAAAAATATATGATTTACTTAGAGTTGGAAAACACTGAATTTTTCTTTACTGGGAAGAAGACATCATGTACTTCAGACAACATTAAAGAAATCAGAAACAACAAAAGAATTGAATGAAAATTATCATTGGGTTTCCAATGATTTTAAAAGTCTCTGAAGTATTTACCAGAGTATCAACGATCTGCGGCCTACGCCTCTTCATGTGCTTAACAGTATGATACACATCAACGTCATGGTCCATTTCCATAGCTTCACATATCGTCCACACTGCACAGAAAAGCCCACTGTGAGTTGCACCATCTTTGCAGTGAACTACTATAGGTGCCGTGTTCTCGTTGGATTGTCTTTGCCAACTACGCACTAAGTCAATGAGATCCAAGAGCATCGTTTTTGACTTAGGAATGAAATCGTTTTCACTCCAAGCATTGAATTGAAACTGTCGAACGTCACGAGGAGTTGATTTTGGTTTCAACATGCTGTGGAGTTTAAAGTGACGAATCGTTACGTTTTCTTGCTGCCAAATGTTTGTGTTGTCCACGAAAAAGGGTTCGAATTTCTTGATCTTGTCCTCTGGCCAATATTCCGCTGAAGTATCATCATCGCTTGTAAACTCCTCCATCATTACAATAGTTTGGACCCCAAGGTCGTATACGAGTTTCCAGAAGTCTATTACAGTGGTATGTAGCGGAGATTGTGTCACAATGAAATGATTATCCAGCTCATGACTATCTAAGAACACAGCATTGATATAATTTGTGCGATCTAGACCACCGGGAGTTCTCAAGATGGGTCTGTGTTTGTTCGGAGGAACAACGTCTGGAAAACGATTTTTCGAATAATTCATTGGAATATGAGAGTCTGAACACTCTTTTTGAGTCGGTTTTCGAGTAAACAATTGCAAAGATATGAACTGGTCCCTAAGAAATGAGTGTTTTGTTTTCGGATTGCGCATTGTTAGAGTGTGGTATTTTTCTTTCAGATCATAGCCAGCTCGAGTGTCGCCTGCAACACGAGCTTCAAATATTGCCTCGTAAATGAAAATATACTGCTTAACCGTCCGCACCATGGCTATTCTGTCTTTTCGCATCCTTTTAACAAATGAGTACACGCTTATTATACCCTCTGCCTCGTATTGCTCTATTAAGGCATCAATTGCAATAAAAGTTCCTGTTCTACTCACTCCCGTCCCACAATGCACCACGAGAGGCGACTTGTCATTTCCATGGTACTCGCGAACCTTATGTCGAAATTCGAGTAGAGGAATAGTATCATCGGGCACACCATGGTCGGGCCAAGAACAAAAATCAAAGATATGTACGACTTTTGTATGGGCGTCATGTGTCGTTTTTATTTTAACCGACCTAATAACAAAATCAGCATATTCTTTCTCATCAATAAGTGCTAGGGTGAAACTACCATATTTCACCTTTCCCAATTCCGAGTCTGGCCAGTATTTGGAGCATTTCACAATTTTATCTTCTATGACATTCGTGATCATAACCACTACTTTGATATTGTACTGAAACAACATTCTCCAGAAGTCAAGCACGGTCTCCTCGTCAAAGGGACTCTGAGCGGCAATGTAGCCATGCGGCCTGTTGTAACCTTTGATAAAATTAGCATTGATAAAATCACCATTAGAGTTTTCATCCGGGTCAAGAACTACCCTTGTATGGTCGTATGGTAACAAGTGACGAAATCTGTTCTTTCTAGAGTTTTTGCTTCGTACTGCGTCATTCCATGAGGCCAATGGCTGGTGAGGGAGTTCGTGGAACTCTTGTTGAAAAGTAACAGGATGAGCCGTCATGTTACCTGGAATATTCCCGTTGAGAATAGTTCCATGGTATCCATCATCTGGAACAAGATCTCGACCAGAAATAATGTACCGACTCTCCCTCAGCGAATAGATGGTGTTCCAGTGCTCTTGTACATTATAATCGTCAACAGCGGTCAGTTCCACCTTCTTCTCGTCTTCAAACGTATCGTACAGTGGTGGAGAAAAACGATTGGTCCTGGAGCGCAGGAAAAGTATCAGGAAAACTACAGCGATTATTATGATGATCAGGAGAATAATTACCACGGCGACAATCACTGGTGTGTTGTCCGATGACGTCACCGGAACCATCACCGGGTCTACAGGGGCAACCGTGGTGACGATTAATTTAGTGGTTGCTGAGGTAGGCATTTGAGAATAGCTTGTTAGCGTTTTGGATCCAACAGTACTTTCTATCTCGTAGTATATTTTGTACTCTTTATTCTTTTCTAAAGGTTTATTTTTAAACCCGCCATAATCTCTATTGTCGCCAATAACAAAAATACGACTCGTTTTAATTTCAGAATCATTAAATTTTGCAGTGGTGTATCCTGGAGCACGGTTACTTTGCCTTCGTCGTCTCTCTGATGAGGATATCATTTCAACCTTAATCAGATATGCTGTGAGCGGCCCCGTGTCTATTTTAAATGGGTAAATCTCAATAGTAATAGTTGATTCTGTGGTATTCTTCAGACTTGGAGCCGGAGGTTCCTCCGGCGTTCCTTGGTAGGTTCTTGCAAAACCTATCGCAGGATCACCCGTTCCTTCTGTGGTGCTGGCCGATACCTCGATCTTATACTGAGTGTAAACCAAAAGACCGCACTGCTCATGAGAGGTACCCTCATCAATAGGTTTTATTATGGTCTTTTCATCAACAATCGTGTTACCGTCAGAAGCTGAACAGACAATCTAGAGAAACAGCAAACAATCTAAACTCATGAACTGAAATTTCATATATACACTGCGTCAAAACAGTAAATAGCGGAAATAATCTAATGAGTACGAGGGGTGTTAGAAAAGTTCGCGGACAAGTTCTATTGTGAGCGCATTATTTCCACGAAACCGGTCAAACTTTCTTAACCTTTTTTCTAATAAATATACAAGAATTTGGTGCTCTCCGGTGATAATTGAAAAATATAGAGCTTTTTAATTTTGATAAAACTTGCTTCACGGAGCATCCTACATTTTGGCACGTTTACATCACAGAGACACTTTATTAAAATAAAAAATTGCACAATTGTAGCGCAAAAAAAATTATGATATTTTACCTGCGGCTAAAATATTCTTGAAACGTTACTTGGAGAAATTTTGAACTAAATTGGAGGATATATGACTGTTTTATAGCCGTTTATAAATGATCAACGCGTAAAAACACAGCCAAAAATCGGAACGTCATTGAACGTCATGGAGCACTGCACTAGGTAAAAATTATGTATGCAGACAGGAAAATGTCTAAAAAGAGTTAAAATGTTCAAATCGCTGTCGGGAATTTCCTACATATACAAAGGACAAAAGTTTTCAAATGGTTGGGGCTTTATAAAAATGGAAGGATTAATATTTTGAAGGATTAACTCCATCGATACTTCAATACCCCCTTATCGCATCCATGGACGTTGCGTTGTGCCAATATGGTTTTGCATAGTTTCCATACCTGATCGATTAACTGCATAGACTTTTTAAAGATCTCAGTAATATCCAAATCAGTACAAAAGATATCATAGTAGAAAATTAACTTATCTTGATATAGACATTCAATTTTAAAGTAGAAAAAAGATCAGAAAAATCTGAAGAATTGAAAATTTTTTAGAACTGTGACAAAGCTTAACGGGTTGAAATCTGGTTGTCACGTCGCCTTACGTCAAGTGATTGCTCCGTGAATCCCATGACCTTATATTAAAAATCGTTGTAAATTTTCAAGATTTTAGTATATGGACCTGATTTTTTACATACCAATTAACAAAATGTAGGAATTTATTCAGACATAGGTCATACTTCACAGTACACAATAGATTTTCTGTAATTCAATGTGTCCGCGAACTTTTCTAACAACCCTCGTATATTAAAAATTTATTTTTTTTAAAAAAATGACCTTTTGCATGCAAGAGAGATGGATCTCATGGTATACCTTGTAGCTATTAATTTTTCCTCCAAGAAAGCTTGGTGCAGTCCAGCTTATTTTCAAACACGTATCGTTCAGAGGGTTTACAATCAGGTTAGTGGGAGGGCCGGGGATTGCCTGTTTAGTCTGAGTCTGATTCACATCACTGTAATTTCCCCATAACCCCGGCTTAGTTCTAGCACGCACCTTTGAGTTAAAAAGAATATTTGCATATCATAACTTTCAAGATTTTCTTTCTTCATTACTGCTTATTTTAGACACAACTAACCTTTATGTAGTAGGTTGTGAAGGCGATGAGGGAACTAACGGTAACTGAGTTAACAGAACTGGTTTTGTGTGTGAAGTCCTTAAAGTCGAAAGTTGTACTGAATGACACTTCGTACTCTCGAATAATTCCGTTACTTGGGAGGGGTACTGTGTATGCGACTTCAATGTTGTTCACCCCCGGAGTAATGGTAGTGATAACTGGTGCGGCAGGTTCTAAAATGTGTTAAAAGGAAAAACTGGAAACTTTGCAATAAAATGAATCGAAAAAAGTACGTTTACAGTTGTTTTATCATTTTATCTACCTGCTTCGTCTGTGAAGGTTGGGAATTGTATCGAGGGTCCACTCCCCACACTGTTCTCATATGCCACGGCGAAGGTATAGTTACTATAGGGAGTTAAACCGCCTATGGTCACGCGAGGCCGTAAAACTGTTCCATTGTCCACTAGCTGTCCACCTCCAAGAGTACGGAGGATATACTGGTACCCCACTAGTTTACCCCCTCGTTGTTCGCACTCGGGAGGATCCCACTCCAGCGTCAGACTGGTGGCGTTAAAGCTAGTTTTTCTTGGGTTTTGGATACTTCCCCATGGTACTGAATTTCAAAATAGTAAAATCTTTAACGCCATGTCAATCTTTGTAGATACTTGGAATAATGAAGTAAAATGAAGTTCTAACATTATCTGTTACAAATACAGTGATTTAATGTCTACTTACATTCATCTCGCGTTGTGATGTTCCTAGAAATAGTTCGATCATTTTCTGTGGAGTTAAAATCAAACACTTCTATGACAGCTTTGACATTGTAGCGTCGGTTAGGCAAAAGTCCACTTAGTGTAAACGCACCTACTATTCCACCAGTTCTAAAGTATATTCGATAAATATTTCTTTGAGAAATTTAAAATAAAATTACAAAAGAGAGACAACTCAAACTAAAAATCAATATCTATAATGTGGAACCTCTCAAATTTTGATTTGAATTACATCGATGGGTGTTTCTTTGAGAAAATTATGAGAGAAAAAAAACGAAAGAGAGAAAATTCAATCTAAAAAGATCAATGACATCCATAATGTGGAATTTATCAATTTTTCGTTTAAGTTACCTCGTTATTTCATTAGTCAAATTGAGGTCCTTGCAGTCTCCTATACCGATTATCCCGTACGTGAGTGTGACGTCACCAAGGTTGTTACTGAAGTTTTTCCCAGCCCAGTTTACGGAAATGACATTATTTACCGAATTGTAGATAACTTCGAACTTTTCGAATAATGATCCTGTAAAAGGCCAAGTATCACTGACAGCAAACTTATTTGCATCAATGAACTGAACAAAACTAACAGGTATTTTAAAAATTATTCAAATAGTAGACGATATTTGCTAATTTTTTCCACAAAAATAAACCGTAGATCATTTATTTATTCATCAAAATATGTACACAAGCTGTCGGTTCTAAAACTCAATTTAATAATTTGAATTTTTATCTTTATTTCTCATTTTATTCAGTTATCAAAATTTTTAAGATAAAATTTTTACTCTCTTTTAAGGGATAACTTTGTCTTTGGTTTTTTAATGTTTTATCTTTTTTTCTTTGTTTTATCATGACTATAATTAATATTTTGGTTTTTTTTTGTAATTATTTTTTTTGGTTTGGTTCTTTGATTTTTTTTTTTTTATTATTATTTTTATTTATATAAGTGTATTTATTTCTGTGTTTTCTATACTGAATAAGGATGATCGACATACCCAAAAGTTATTAATAAATGTACAAAGAATATATTTTTTTGGAAAGAAAACTCACCTGGGGGAGGTGTGGGGGCAGGTGTCGGGGGCCTCAGTGTTGTGGTGGAAGGGACTGAAAAATAAACAAAAAATGTAACACAGTTGTAAGACTTTGTAATACTGGAAGAAAAATAAGTATTTGTAAACGTCTTTTTATTTAATGTGAATATATTTGTGAGTTCAACATTCAAATACAGAATCTGTCCATTGTATAGCGTCCGTCGGGTGTAGAGCAGTAAAAAAAAAAATAACATCTCTTAAGTATGATACATATATATGTATATGTATAAAAGATTTTTAAAAGTTTTTATTTAGTGATCCAGTCTGTATGCAAGTTCTGAAGGGTATTATTTGCAAAGAAAAGAAAGATGTCTGAGATTATAGTCTTCAACAAGAAGGATTTGACAATAACTTTAATAATTTTATAAGCATTGCGGTAAGTGAGATAGTACCGGTATTACCCAACCGATTCTTAACACTGCTCTCTTCTTCTCTGCGACAGAAACTTTGAATTATTTTTTTTAACTTTGAATTCGTTAATCAACTCGTTCATTTATTTATTTTTATTTATTTATTTATTTTTTACAAATTAAAAATAAAATTTTATTTCAGTTTTCAGTTATGAATCACTGGCTCCTATTTAAGAAGAGTAAAGATTTTTGTATTAATGTCATTCCAAATACAGACATTTTCCAGGACTTGGTACGAAAGTAAGTTTCTTTTCATAGCACAAAAGTATTTACCAATATGATGAAGAAGAAAAATTATTATTATTTAAGGATGTACAACACACCTACCCAAAAAAAATCCTGTCGTTTAATTTTCGTTATTTTTGTATATTTAGTACATGACTATATCTACTGCATGTATGCACATTTTGGACAAAATCGTTCGAGTGGTTTTTGGAAAGGAAATTCCAAAAGTTACCCCCCTTTAGCTGTTTATAAGGAGAGAAAATTTTTAATCAATGAACTTCTTAAACCTTGATTTTCAAAAAAGCCAGGTTAGATATAAATGTGAAATTTCATTGACTTATTCCTTAAACCATTTCACACAAAAACATAGTCATCTTTTTGATATAAATATCATCAAAACAATTTTTAAAGACCTTAAACTGAAAAACTATGAATAATCTAAGCCTTGAAAATTGTGTATTTTTCAAATTCAAAATTTTTTTGTGAAAAAACCTGTCGTTTAATTTTGGTAAAAAACTTTCTTTAGGTAGCTGGTAGTAAAAATAATCTTCATAATTTTTTGTATAATTTTTGTACGACCAGTTTTGATTAAATAGCGGAAAATTACCCCCTCCCCCTTTCTCAATAAATCACGTTCCCGCGCGTCTTTCAGACGGGGGTCGATCACTATGAATCTACAAATACACATTTTTAAACCAGAAGTCTCTGTCGAGACTGTAGCTCTACTGGTATGTACTTATCAAAAACCATTGCACTATTTTATGTATCTTTGTGTAGTCTACTTGTGTGCCAACTTATTTTGAAATCAAACTAGAACTGTAGAAGGAGTAGCGTTTTATAGGAATTTCACAGAAAATTCTATTTTTAGTAACCATGGCAACACCGTTCATCGAAATTAGAAACCGATGCACTATTCTATGTATCTTAGGGTAGTCTACTTGTGTGCCAAGTTATACTGAAATCAGACCAAAACTGTAGAAGGAATAGCGTTTTTAAAGAATTTCACAGAAAATTCTATTTTTAGTAACCATGGCAACATCCTTCATCGAAATTAGAAACCGATGCACTATTCTATGTATCTTAGTATAGTCTACTTGTGTGCCAAGTTATATTGAAATCAGACCAAAACTGTAGAAGAAGTAGCGTTTTTAAGGAATTTCACAGAAAATTCTATTTTTAGTAACCATGGCAACATCCTTCATCGAAATTAAAAACCGATGCATTATTCTATGTATCTTAGTGTAGTCTACTTGTGTGCCAAGTTATATTGAAATCAAACTAGAACTGTAGAAGGAGTAGCGTTTTTAAGGAATTTCACAGAAAATTCTATTTATAGTAACCATGGCAACACCGTTCATCGAAATTAAAAACCGATGCACTATTCTATGTATCTTAGTGTAGCCTACTTGTGTGCCAAGTTATATTGAAATCAGACCAAAACTGTAGAAGGAGTAGCGTTTTAAAGGAATTTCACAGAAAATTCTATTTTTAGTAACCATGGCAACACCGTTCATCGAAATCAAAAACCGATGCACTATTTTATGTATCTTAGTGTAGTCTACTTGTGTGCCAAGTTATATTGAAATCAGACCAAAACTGTGGAAGAAGTAGCGTTTTAAAGGAATTTCACAGAAAATTCTATTTTTAGTAACCATGGCAACACCGTTCATCGAAATCAAAAACAGATGCACTATTCTATGTATCTTAGTGTAGTCTACTTGTGTGCCAAGTTATATTGAAATCAGACCAAAACTGTGGAAGGAGTAGCGTTTTAAAGGAATTTCACAAAAAATTCTATTTTTAGTAACCATGGCAACACCGTTCATCAAAATTAAAAACCCATGCACTATTCTATGTATCTTAGTGTAGTCTACTTGTGTGCCAAGTTATATTGAAATCAGACTAAAATTGTAGGAGGAGTAGCGTTTTGAAAAATTGTTTACAGACAGACGGACAGACAGACGGACAGACAGACAGACAGACAGACGGACGGACGCCGGACGCATTACTATCGCATAAGCTCTTCTGGTCTCTGACCAGTAGAGCTAAAAATCAAATTGGAATATTGCTTTTGCTTCAAAAATATATTAACTTAGAAATTTAAAAGTTCTCATACGTAAAGCGTATTAAATGTAGATTTTTAGGCAACTTTTGAATACCTCTACCACCCCATCCCTTCCTTTTTTGCGTCGCAGACCATTAGCGTTTGACGAAACGTCATTTACAGTGCAAATAGATCTATACTAGTATTTCGTCATTTGAATCCCGGAGGTAAGCATTAGCTTTTAAATTCATGAATGCAGAATAAATATTGACTACTGTTTTTATTTGTATCAGGAAAAAAAAACTGAAAGAATTTAGTGTTTAGTTCATATATGGATGCGTTATGCATTCCATATCACATGAAACCTGGATACGAATTCAAGTTATGTTGAACTTGAATATGTTAATTTTAATTTTTATTTCTTTAATTTTATTTATTTAAAAAATGGTGTATGTTCAACTCTCCTGTGATATAAATGGAATATTTGTAGTTTCTTTCATGTCATGATTTCAAACGAGACAGTATTTGGCCGTGGGGATACATCGACATTTGCATAGATGTACACCCCTCATAATATTACGCATTCTTTCAATGTCGTTGCTTCTAAAGTTAAAACGAAAATTCCGTATTCGTCCACATTAACTTCAAAAATATCAAACATTAAACTCTTCATCTATTTAAATTTATATCAAATTGCACATTGATATTTTTTAAAAATCTTATACCTGGTATATGCTACGTTTTGTTTTGATTCGAGGAAATGCGAACCGGCATTGTTGACAGTGTTAGAAAGTCAAACGATTTGCTGCAATAGGATATTCATTAATGCAGATAATTTCGGAGCTAGTGAACAATTCTTTTCAATTCTATACTTACATTGCGTATAGGAGGTCTATAGTATTCAATTCTGGGATGTATCAGGTCTTGCTGTAAATGTATCTGATTCTGTGGAAAACCGTGAATAAAGGGAGGAAAATAAACATCTCCTATATTTTCAGAGTTGTTCCTCTTTGATCAGTAAGAGTATGAGGACAACATCGATTTTACATTGTAAAAAAGTTTTTTGTTTGTTTATTGTTGTTTTATTTAATTAAAGAAGAAAAAAAAACAATATTATTTATATCGTAAATGCACAAATTGTAATAAAGACCATTAATCGGAATGTTATATAGCCAATTGTACATAATGAGAATTTCGGCAAAGTAAAATAAAATTTTCAGAATAAAAAAAATGCTGCGCTTTGATCAAGAATACAATTTATTGTATATAAAATGAAATGAAATAAACATT
Source organism: Saccostrea cuccullata (assembly GCF_032062105.1). Taxonomy (NCBI): domain Eukaryota; kingdom Metazoa; phylum Mollusca; class Bivalvia; order Ostreida; family Ostreidae; genus Saccostrea; species Saccostrea cuccullata. Next base: position 326,663 of record NW_026930272.1, read on the forward strand.
AAGGGATGGTATTTTATGTCTCGCTTTTTACATAGTTTAATCGGGTTAATTTAAAAAATACTTATTGATTGAGTATGGTACGCTAATCACAGCCAAGCTCCATATCCCATTTTTGTTTTATGATTGATATTCATCGGGATCGTTTTACTCGTCATTTTGACGCTTTATTTTGGACGTTAAAGTTGACGTCACGTCAAACGTTCAATTGAAATCGCAAGAGTTATCTCCCCCAGTGTGTTGTACGTCTTTAATTGTTGATTCTGTTTCTTGAGAACATGTATCATAAAGTAATTGTATAGTACAGTTTTGTGACATAATATGTAGAAAGTGTGTTTTAGTCAAGCAGAGATAAGCCGCGAGTCGAAAGTCACATTAGATTGTATATAAATTAGTATATGTTGTCAATTTATATACATTGTACTAGTAGATATATATATTTCAGACGTGTACAAAGTTCTTCCTATACATGCTTATAACAGGTACATGTATATATGTGTTTGGATAACTTACCAGAGGTAGTTTCTACTGTGTGAATAATGACCAAAGGAAATTATATACTTTTTAATTCACATAAAAGGTATTGTGACGGCCGAATCTGGAACCTTGTTTCAAATGAAATTCAGGCTACAAGATGTTTACCAATTTTCTCAATTCTAAAGGAAATCGGTTACATTTGAGCAACTTTTTTCTATAGGAAAAGCAAATCACAAGCTCTTCTACATATATCAGAGAATTTCTTGATAAACAAAACTTTAACTATTTTTGAAAGGTAATGAAAACAGATTTTGATTAATAAGAACAATAACAACGTTTTAAGAGACGCATAATAGCCTTAAAGACATTTAGAAACCTTTTTTGTCCCTTTCTGTAAAATAACATCGTATTTTTTCGGTTAACTTACTTATACACGTTGTAGGGAAGAACTGACTCGGAAACCCCGGAGCCACGTCTGTCATTAATTTTCCATCTTCGTCACTCATAACGAGGGTGACCCGGAAGCTATACAGAGAATCCACATCGAGGCCAGAAAAGGTCTCCGAAATACTGGCCGAAGGCAAACTTCTGTAACTTTTTACCAAAGTCCAACTACCCGAAGAGTTAAATTCACGAACTTCCAGTCTGAAACGATGATTTCAATATCACCTGCATTGTTATTTTGAAACATTGAATATGTGGGACAACTGCACTTTACCGGTACGTCCAAATAACATGGAAATAGCACGTGCTCTTTCTCTATAAGAGAGTCACGCGTCAGCGTGACGATTTCGCTAAAAAGGCAATAAAATGCAAAAATAACCTTTTTTTTGAATTCCTCGTCATTTTTCATGTTAATAAACTTCGTTTAATTAACGAAGTTATTAATTAAAACTAAAAGCACTTTCAAAACAAACCTTTGGCTTTCATTTTGTCGGCCACATTCCAAAGTCGTGACGTTGTTTAGCACGTAACTTATTTCAGTGCTGTGATTGGTCAGGGTAGGTGACGTGAACTAGAAAGTTTGACTTCCACTCTATTTGATTGTAAACAGTGATTCATCATGCACCTTATTTAAGATGATTTGTGTTGTGTTTTCTATGAATGGATATTTTTAATTGACTGACTGCAACATTCTAGAATTTTTGGAAATTTTAGCGATAAATGTGATCATTATAGTTTATGGAAATGTTGAATAAGTGGAGGGGCAAAACTTGTAAACATGCAGTGAGGACGGTCTTGTTTCGAGAAACAGCAATCGGCAGTATAAGAAAAATGAAACGTAAGAGACAGATCTTAGATTTCTGGAAACAGAGCTGCAGTAAATCCTGGATTTACGAACTAGAATTTATCTATTTCAATTTGCAAAACACTGGATACTTTACAATCATTGAGACCACATGGAATGCAGTTATAAAGGAAATCTCTACTAAAACAAGAATGCACTAGGATAGTAGCTATAATTAAAAATTGACGTTTATCTCCATCATCACCCATAAAAACGTATTTACAACTCATCAAAAAAAAAAACACAATGGTTCTACATGTATAGTGACACGTACGTATGGCCCCGAGTCTTAACGCAGATTTATCTAACGACTAAGGTAAGTTTGTTTTATTTATTTTTTATTGGGGGCTGCCGCCCCCAAACCCCCGCTTAAAAAAGCGAAAACCCATTTAGATATCGCTTCGAGAGTTTCTTACACAACAAAATGGCGTCGTCCATCATAGTTGATACGTTGCTAAGTTTTTACGCCGCGCACTCTCACGCGCGGATCTAGAATCAAAATGGCGGCCGTACCGGTAAAGTGCATTCTATCCGAATATGTTGTAGTTTTAGTTAATATTTCACGTTTATACATTAGCTAATAATTTTTTAAATGAATTTCAATACTTTATCATTGGAAGCGTACATACCTGTACTCTCCCACGGGACCATCCCCTATGTCAAGGTCCTTCACCCACTCGTGGAAGGTCACGGTCATATTGCCACATACATTGTCACTAATCTCAGGGGGGTCTCTTAATTTCGGACGCACTGAAAAGATTCAGAGGATATCAAGAGGATATATACATTTTTACGATTCTTTAATTTGATTCTGATCCATTTGAAATTTCTGTTTAATTTTTTTTAACTATGAAACTTCTCAATGAATGATGCAGGAACTTCATTTCACAAAAATATAATACCAATTCAGTTGGATATTAAAATGATTAAAATGATTCTGATGTAGACTTACATTTCTGACATCCGGAACCGGTGTATTCCGGGTGACATTTTCCGGAAGAACAGAGTCCGTTGATGTTACTACAGGTGTCATTCACGGGGCAGTGACATTCATACACGCAGTTCTTACCATAAAAATTTGGTTTACAGGCTTCAAAAGTAACAAAATAAAAATTATGACTTTTGGGCTAATATTTTTAAAACAATCAACAAAATAAATCAGATTCCTTCTTGCCTTAGCTTGTGGCGAATTAAAATCAATTTTTACATTAGATAAACTAAACTCTAATTTACATACGCGTTTGACAGAAGGGCACGCCTGACCAGCCCCATTCACAGATGAAGGAATTACAGAATCCGTCTGTTTTTCTGCAGTCTTCTACTCCTTTTAAACAATGACAAGTACCCGTACAATTCACTCCGAATTTTCCATCCTCACAACCTGTTAAAATGAAATAAAGCAATTATATATATTTTTTTTCATATATTGAATTTGAAGTTCGTAGTTGTGTACTCATCGTTACTGATTGCTCCTTTATTATTCATATAACTTAGTGAAAATTTAAAGGAATATTTAAATACGATGTATTTGAAGTGAAAATGTGGAAAATAAACTACATATAGGTATATTTAAGGAATCACTGTCTAGTTAGTATAGTATGCCACTGCATCAACAATATAGTGGGAAACATGGGATAATTTGCATAACGGGCGAAGCCCGTTATGCATAAATTATCCCATGTTTCCCACTATTGTTGATGTCCGGGGCATACTATACTAACTAGACAGTGATAGTTAGTATAGTATGCCACTGCATCAACAATATAGTGGGAAACATGGAATAATTTGCATAACGGGCGAAGCCCGTTATGCATAAATTATCCCATTTTTCCCACTATTGTTGATGTCCCTGGCATACTATACTAACTAGACAGTGATTCCTTATATTTCCATTTCATTGTGAAATAAATTGTAGATTTAGACTTTAAAAATGCAGACATAGATTTAAATTACACGAGGATTCCCATCCCAATTTCAATAGTCCTCGCCCACTGACGTCAAGCACAACGGCAGCCGCACGAGATTTTCATGCATATTTGGCCTCCTTAACGTCAGACTCAGAGACAGATGCACACGAGATTTGCATGCATATTAGGCCTCCTTAGCTCCTGACCTATGGACCTGCCTAATTTACATTTCGATAGAATTATCAAGAAATTAACTCCGCTAACTTTCAAAGAGTTATCACAGAGAGAAAAATTAGAAATGGAAATATTTAAATAATGCAGTCGTATCTATTTTTTAAACGGAATGCTCGTTCGATGGATCATTTGAAATCTTTTCAAACGAATGTACATGTACGAGGGTTGTCCCAGAAAAACGCGAACTTTTTGGATATTCTAAATACATGTACTATTCAACCAAAACTAATAATTTTTTGCATGCTGTTGGAAAATCATCTTTTTGATATTTTGACAATGTATTATAGGCCTGTGATGTCATATGCGTATAAAAACCGCATTTAAAGAATGTTAAATATCGGTGGTCGGAGCACGACAATTTTTTTTACTTTTACAAATAGCATTGTCAATGGAGGTTTCTTTGTTATCAATCTATACGACAATTTAATGTCAAAGAATTTAACTACATAAATACTCTATAATGTGGTGTAACCATGTTTAAAAAAATCATTTATTTGACATCATTAATGACAAATATATGACGATATGTGCCATGCACTTTTAATTAGACATTGTCAAAAATCGTAACATTAAGCGGTAATGTGGAGCACCAAATTATCAAGCAACACTATTTTGAGCGGGATATGACTCCTCTTCATAGGAAAAAGGATATTAACGATGAAAAAGCAGAAGCATAAGTATGCGAAAAAAGTTTATCTCCATTTGAAGGGGTTTGAGGTTGACTTGACTGGTTATCCGATAGAAGAGAATTAATAGACCATTTAGATAAAGAACTGAAAAAAGAAGAGCGGGACGTCAACGTCATAGGCCCTACGTAAAGACCGCTGTTAAACAATTCGACCATCGGAATTGTGATATTGTTATTAAAAGAATTAACTCCGCAATATTTGTTAACATTAGTATATAAGATAAATAACTTGGTAGCTAAAACAAAATAAAAAAACAGAGCCGAATTTATGCTTAAATGACTTTTTTCGAGGCGGTTTTTCCAGAACAAATTCACAAACACTACGAGATACGTTTTGACGTCGTCAATGTTGCGCCGACAGGTGATAAGATAGATTCGTGTAATTGAGAGAAAAAATATTTATTTATAGAGATATTTCTTTGAAATTTTTAGGCATATCATCATGATGTATGCCAATTTTTAACTTTGTAGTCCTAGTGAAACGAGAGATATTGAAAATGTTCGCGTTTTTCTGGGACAGCCCTCGTATGATAAATTTACCATTAATAATATATTTTTTTGAAGTCCAACAGTCCCAATGGCTCACATGAAATGGGTATATTTGGAAGGAGGTCTAGAGCATTAGTTAAATTTTCTCGAAAAGAAGATTATCTTTAAAAGTGTACCTCTACATATCCCAGCTACAGGATAAAATCCAGCTGCACACGTGTCGCAGTTCTCAGGACCAGCTCCTGTACATCGATCACAAGCAACATTGCAACCTGGTAAAATTAAAAAAAAATAATTTTGTTACAAAAACATCAATTCTAATGCTTTAGGCATTGTTATATAAAATATGCACAAGAAAACATTTTATTTTATGTAGATTGTATAAAACAAGTTGTAATGAAAATTACTTGACAATATTTATACATAATTTTTTTTTTCTACCTCTGCATGTTGTGCCAGCTTTGAAGAACTGGTCAGCACAATTGACGCATGCGTCTGGCCCGGGCCCCGTACATCCGTTACAAGCAACATTACAAGCTGGAAAACAGAACATCTTCATTTTGATTACAATTTTTGAAGTTTAACAATTTTGTTTAAATTCAATTTTTGTTTGTTTGTTTTTTTATTATTTTGTTAGATAATTGTTACATTAATTATATTTGTTAGTTTGTATTTGTTGTAGCTATTAGTTTAAAATTTGGTTGTTTGAGATTTTAAATGATTTTTTAAATTTCATTTTTTTTAAATTGATGCTGATTTTGTTTCTTCTATTTATTATTAATTTCACTGTTTTATCAGGTTTCTTTATTTTGCAAAAAACTGTAAGAAATTTTTACGTTTGTTTTATTTTGAATTTTATATTAGATGTAATCAAGAAAAGCTTATTAAACTGAATCATACCGAAAATAAAAATCCAACAAGAATAATCTGTACCGAAACTTTCACTAACTTAAAAAATAAAAGACGACCGCGCTTATAAATATTCCTTCTTTTTATATCCTCATTCGAACATACATTATTGAAATCTATTTGAATAAAAATTTGTTGGCATCTCTTCAAATGTTTACAACCTCTCAATAATTCACCAACTTTATGATGACTAACGTGTGCATAAACAGGGAACAGGCGTTTTATGGCTATTTTCAGTGCATATTTGGGTGTATTATCCCCGTGAACACAAATACACAAACTTTTATAACTTTGGTCAATCTCCCCTCATAATTCAGGTAATATAAGTGAATTTACTCGGAGCTTTGTGGTGTAAGTAAACACATTGAATACACACCTAGACAGGTGGGCCCTCCGCCCTCCGTGCTGTTTCCGCAATATTCCGACGCTTGACATCTGGGGAAACACGTCTGCGAGGCTATAAATTAAAATCATATATTAATTAATACATGTAAATCACCTTAAATGTCTTAGATACAGTGTACTCCGTCGTCTTTGGGGTACAAATAATGAGCTCATTTATTATAAAGTTGCTTTCCAAGGAAAGAAAGGAAAAAAGGAAAAATTTCTAAACCTGAATCCTATTTGGGGTTGGGGGTTGGAAGGGGGGGGGTGTCAAACATCTTTTAATACCAAATTTTATTCATACACTACTTCATTACCCTTATTTGACTATATTGCAACAAAAAGTGTTTTTGGGGGGGGGGGGCAGCGGCCATTCAATGTCTCAACGAACAATTTCAATTGTAAAAGTAGAGGAGAGAAGCCCACCCCTCCCCCCGATCGATGCTACCTGCCTGTAGTAATTGTTTGATAATTTTTAAAGAATCCCCAGCTGATCAAAATTAGAACTGTGATCCGCACACGTCATCCTCAGAAGATTAGGAATCTCGTTTTTCAGTTACACATTTTGAATATTATAAACTGAAACTAGGGTTCAGTGACAAATATTTTACTGTATCATTCTTTTTTTTTTCTTTCCGTGGTTAAAACAATGATATAAAAAAAATAACGTGATTAATAGGTTATTAATCTAATGGTTGTTAACATATTTTTAAACGATATGTAATTTTTTCGAGTTCATTGTACACAGTTAAAGAGAACTAGAGGAAACTGAAATCTGACTGAATAAAATTAATAATTTAAAATTATTTATACATTGTGATAATAAAATACAGATTTTTCCACTTGTTTTCTAAAAAAATCGAAAATAAATTTTCTTTATTCAACTTTTCTCATTGAGGTTTTAAATCACTGTGATTTTCCTGGTGTTTTAATTATTCATTCATTTCACAAATTAAAAACGTTTTAAAAACCAAATTGAATCAATCCATACAAGAGGAGAATGTAAATCAGCTTACATTTCACTGTTAGAGTTGAATTATGATAAAAAGCCAAAAATCTATGAATATTTTGATTTTTTGTTTTACATACACCCCTTCCTGTGAAAACGATAACGCCTGAAAAATGCACCCAAACATTTTTAAAAATCGACTAATTTTGGGCTTGGACCAATCAAAATTGGGGAATGAGATTTTTTTAAAGAAAAAAAATGTCTTTTCGTTGAGTCCATATCAAATGACCAACGATGAAACCCACAAATTGATTTATTCATTTTTTTTTTTAAAAAGGCATCATTATTTTGTTTGTCGATCGCAATATGCAAGAAATATACGAACTCATTTGTTTTCACAAACAGGATAAACTGGATTAAGAAAATGAGAAAGCTAACTTCCTTTTTTTCAAATTTAAAGTAGATTTAGATTTGTATGGTTCCATTTTTTATCTACTTTGATCTACTACTTTAAAATTTCCTTATTAAATGTACTTTAAATTAACTTCTTCCACTTTAAACATTTCCCAATTTTTAAGTTGAAAAAAAAATTAAAATTGGAATTAAGGACGTTCGATCCTGTGCTTTTGATTCGATTTTGGTCTAGACCTTTATTTCTAAAATTCTGCATCGTTTTTTAAGTTTTGGCGTTGAATTTAGATTCTACAATGCAAAATAAACTATATCCATTGAAAAAACCGCAATTAAATTCCATTCACGTAGGGTTCAGCCAGGGACTATATTTTGTGGCGGAAGGTTTTTTAGAAGAAAATTATCAATTTATCCCTTTTGAACTTTATACAGTACTGTTAATTTTAGATTCCTATTTTTCCGTGCTGGTTGCACACAAAGCTGTTTTTGCATTGAATTGTGTTATGCGTGTTCTGAAATATCTATTAAATTTTTTCTCATGAATTCTTTCGACGAATTGTGACAAATATAGTAAATATATTCTGAAAGTCCGGGAAAAAATTGAGCTAATTTTATAAGAAAATTGACAAACTTTTCGTAATATCTAAAAATTTACATCATATACCCTCACTTTTCATGTTCTTTACTGAATATTTAAGATAACTTTGACCTATCTTCTGAAATTCAGCAAAAGTTTAAGACCTTAAAATAATTTTCTTGCTTATCAAATTTTTAATTAAAGAAAAATCCCATTTTGTGAGTGCAGAAAGGTCAAATAATTGATTATGCGTAGCAGTTTGAAACTTTTTCTTTGTCACAATTTTAAAGTGTCTTTTTAAAAATAGACTTATAGTTTATTTTGTTCCATGCTTTATTTGGATAAAAATATTAGAGGGAAAACGTTGAAGATGTAATTTTTTATTACGACATAGATTTCAGTGCAAAAAGGTCATATTTAATGTACTGTAGCTCCAAAAGAAGCATATTGACCCCCATATTTTGATTTGATTTTTAATTAAGCTATGTGTGTAGAAACTAAAAATATACTTGACAAAAAAAGTTTAAGACTTTAAATATCAGGATCGAACGTCTTTAAGAAGGAAAGCGATCATTTATAGAAATAAAATAAAAAAAAATTACCTGCATGTGGCAGAAAAACAACTAGGATGATGAAGCAAGTTAAAAGGAAGGCAGAATGTGGCATTTCTTCTTCTTTGACATACCTACTGGACCTTAGAAAGAGATTATAAGGTATAAATACCGGACTATACACAATCGAGAAATATTTAAAACCTAATTTGCGCACTTCAAATTATTGGCATTTAATCAGTCTGATGAGTAATGCACTAATGACGGGTATATTTCTTATCTTTTTTTTTCTCTGCGTCTAATCTAAATGGAAAAAATTAATGTCTATATATCTATATCTGTGCACAAATACTGGCGCGTGAATTGGCCGGATTTAAAATCCATGTTTACGGTTTAATATAAAGTTTTCTCAAGGAACGTAAACAAGTTTTCGCCTGAAAACTTGTGTCAACATGCTCGTTTGGTTGTTCACCTATGTGTATTAAAACTCTGTACATGCATTTTCCATCTTCTTGCTGCATTTCCGTGAAAAAAATCGATGATACTTAAAATTTCCCTTTAGTACATAGTCTGCGTAATAAACAACTAACACTTACCTTTATTTCATTGCGTAACAAGTCAACTGATTATTTTAAAAATATTTTTTCTAACGTGCACACGGGGGCAGCCATATTTTTGTCACGACCTTTTGTTTACATGCGTTACTAAGGAAATCTACAACGCTACGGAGGTGCGTGCTTACCTGCGGACTTTGTGAATCTTCCTAATTTTGCGTCTCCGAAAATATTTCCACTATGTAACTTATTGATTACAGTGTTGTGGGCATTTAAAGGTTGACATTTCCATTGCGCATGTGTGAAAAGCACAGAATGCAGTCATTATTTCACTAAAGATTAATCAATAATTTATCTGAAGATGTTATCAATGACAATGTTGAGGATATTGACAATCTTGGTATAGCACGATAATGAATCGAAGAGTCACGACCTGAAAATTCAGAATTACAAATAATATCTAGTGCCATGACCACTGTGATCATTGTAGCAGAAATCAATTAAAAATTACGCTTATATTTTTCCATTTGGCGAGTATATTATAGAAAGTGCGCATTTAAAATAAAACATTTTAATAATATATTTTTCCCTCAATACTAAATTAAACGTTTTATGAAGTGCTTTTTCATTGTTGTGTTTTTAGTTGTAAATGGTCATTGCTGTTATTTTTCACAGGTATTAATACACTGCATTGATTCATAGTCATTTTTGGAGACAATAAATCTATTTGTCAGTGATGATGACTCGTACTTTCATTTTAACTATTGTCAAACTCTACAAGAATATTACACATTTATGTGAATATTTATATATAAAAAGAGAAATTTTGTTAAAGCTAAATTTATATAGTCATGCTTAAAAATGATTCGTCGCCAAATTTTTTTTATCAATTTAAAATCGGGCTCGGTAATAAGTTCGGGATGTCGCGCGATGTTGTTTATGTCCGTTACTAAGGTATTAGAATGTGAAAGTAGACGCCTTTTTGACTCATCTCACATTTTATAACATTATTTTGAAGTTTTATACATGTAGAAGGACATTTAAAATCCTTCAAAATAAATATTTAATGGAGTTGGAAATGCTACAGTTTAATAAACTGCGCATGTGTGAATGTTGACAGTCTTAGAATGTAGACCTAACCATCCTTATTGCACTCAGTAATAACGATCGATGTCCAAATGACTTTATGATTTTGTCACCACATGACCATGAAGACTCCAGGAACGATTTTAATTTTGCTTGTTCTTGTTTTTCCCGTGATTACAGGTAAGAATTTCATTTTCTAAATACAGGAAACAAGAATATACACGTTCTATGATTTGTTTACAAATAAAAAAATTGGTTTGATTTTTGTCATTTCAGGTCAACATTACAAAATTAATCTTTTGATCGATATGAACTTTGTATTGTTCTCTCTCTCTCTCTCTCTCTCTCTCTCTCTCTCTCTCTCTCTCTCTCTCTCTCTCTCTCTCTCTCTCTCTCTCTCTCTCTCTCTCTCTCTCTCTCTCTCTCTCTCTCTCTCTCTCTCTCTGTTATTATTATTATTAAATATTATTATTATATATATTATTCAAATCTATTTTTTTAATATAATTATTTATATTATTTACATATAAAGGACAGGGTATTTCGGTACGATTCAGTGGTACCGGGGCGACAGCTAATCAGGGTAGAGTAGAGGTGCTCTATAATGGTACCTGGGGGACGGTGTGCGATGATCAGTTTGACACGGCGGACGCTGGGGTTATATGTAGGATGCAGGGATTCAAGTAAGAATCGTTTTTTTTTCTTTTTGTATGTTATGAATTATAAATGATCTAAATATTCAGGAAAAAAATTCTCACTTTTTATATATTTTACATGTATTTTCATGATACTACCCTCCCTATCCCCACCCAATTCTCCACCCCTTCCTCGGATCACACAAACTCCATTCCACAAAACAAGTTTCCAAATCTCTCAGTTTATCATGCCTGGCAAATTATAATCCCCCCCCCCATGGGTGGAAGAAATTTTTAAAGACATAATTACCGGAGCAGTAATTTATAATTTATGAAGAATGCATTGAGCTCTATGAGGAGAAGCAAATTTTGGAAAATAAAAATAGGACACACACATATAAGTACATTATGTCTAAATATATATCAAAATATATAACTCTTATGCATTCCAAGGTTATATATATCGATAACTTAACATTCAATTTATTAACTCTTGGAACCCTATGACATATCAACCAAAAAGTTCAAACCATGACAAAGCTTCATGGTTTGATCTTGGTTAATATCAAGTATTGATTTTGAGTATGAGCGCCTTCATATAATAGTATGTACTTTACAATAAAAAGATGATAAGGGCAATTACGTCTTCTATATGTCATGTATCTTTTCTTATACACATTGTAAATGATCACAATAAAAATCTATTTTTTTAAGTATAGATAATAAATGATTATAACTTGAGAAAGTACCTAAAAACTGCATACCGGTATATGATGCTTTAATTTTGCTGTCTAAATTAGCAAAAAAGGATTCAGTTTTTCTTATATTAAAACAACATTTGAAGGATAAAATAAAATACAAATTTTCAATATGATTTTTAAAGTGAGGGAGGAACAGCCATAACTAACGGGACATTTGGCGCGGGAACAGGCCGGATATGGATGGATGACGTAAACTGTGACGGCACAGAGCAATCTATAGACCAGTGTCAGTTTTCAGGATGGGGCAACACCAACTGTGGTCACAATGAGGACGTGGGGGTCCACTGCCGTACCTCAGGTGTGACCGCAGCCCCAACAGGGTCACCGACGACCCGCGCTCCTGCTACCATCCAGCCTAACAACTGTACAGCAAGTAAGTAAAAAATCCAACAACCGTAAAGCAAGTAAGTCACAAACCCAACAATGGCAAACATGCTACAGTAAGTAAGTTATAAACTGGCAACAATGTTACAGCAAGTAAGTCACAAACTAGTAACAACTGTACCGCAAGTAAGTTACAAACCGACAACAAATGTACAGCTAGTAAGTCACAAACTAGAAACTGTACGGCTAGTACATGTAACTCACTAACTTGCAACGACTTAACGACAAGTCAGTCACAAACCAACAATTGTACAGCAAGTAAGTTACAATCCAACAGCTGTACAGCCAGTACGTCACAATCCAACAACTGTACAACTACTACGTCACAAACCAACAACTGTACAGCTAGTAATCACAAACTTAACAACTGTACAGCTAGTACATGTAGGTCACAAACTTAACAATTGAAGAAGTAAAAACCCAATAGCCGTACACTTAGTTAGTTACAAACTAACAATTGTATAGTCAGTTAGTCAAAAACCAACTACTGTACAGTCAGTTAGTAAAAAACCAACTACTGTACAGTCAGTTAGTTATAGAAATTAACTGTACACCAACAAAGTCCAAAAACTGTACAGCAGATGTCACCAATCAGCGGATGTAAAGTAAGTTAATAAATTAAAAACCCCTCAATCGTACAGCAAGAAAGTCATTTATATCAATATATAATTAAAAAACAACAATTGTATAGCAAATAAATCACAGGTACATATCCAAAAGCTGTACAATTAATGATACAAAATCAGCAACTAATAAGATAATCAGACTAGTCACAATCTTTATAGCAACTGTACAGCAAGTGTACAATAAGTTAAACACAACACAGAGAACTTTACATGACATCAAACATAAGCTCAACAATTGTACAGAAAAAAACTTAAAAGGTCAACAACTTGCCTCAAGTAAAACAAAAAAGCAAATAAAAAAAACACTAAAGCAAAAACAGCAAAATAGTCACTGTGACAATCCTTACAACTGTACAGTAGGGAACTTCAAAGTCAAAAACATACAAAACATTATGAAATAATTCATGCACATAGTATAATATTATTTTAATGTTATTCAGCCTTGAAAATAACCAAAATAAATCAAAAGCGAAAATTAAAAGCTGCTTTCAGGTGCAAATGTCTGACAACATAATGATACTGTAGATCACTAAATTTTCGCGACACTTTTTTTTCGCCATATAGTCATTGATTCTTCTAGCTGCAGAACTGTAACTCTCCGAAAAATATAATTATATTGACAGACCGGAGAGCTGCAGTGCCACCCATTGAAAAAACTGTACATTTATTGCGCGCAAAAAAGTGCGCTGTTCCTTGATTTATTTCTCCGTCCCTCAAAAAGTCAAAATATTACTAACCGTTTGTTCCTAACATATTCATCCACTGTTTCCACAACAAAACATTCCTTTAAACCGTTGTTAGTAGCCCTTCTGGGCCTGAAATTGAGATCATCTAAAATTTCCAGTTATTTCAATGGGTGGCACTGTAGCTCTCCGGTCTGTCAATATGTATTTTTCGGAGAGCTACAGTTCTGCAGCTATGATTCCTCATTAGCGAACGAGACAAGTTATGGTCATTGCTCTATTTAATCTTAAGGAATGCTATCATACGCAAGAATGGTATTTTCGCGGGCGTAACGCGAAAATAAAGTTCTGACAAATAAATTGTACGCATTGCCGGTAAAAACATTTAAATTGATTTCTATTTAAGCCATTATATTTCATTACAGCTACTGCTCCAACCGCCCCTCAGAATTGGGACGTGCGAATTGTGGGCCCCACAGACCAGCGAGGACTCGGGTTCGTGGAGGTTTACCTGAACAATCAATGGAATGCTATCTGTGACGACCGCTGGGGCAGATCCGACGCCCAGGTCATATGCAGAATGCTTTGTTTTGAGTAATTATATTAAGTACATTTCAAAAACATTTCTCTGATTTTTTTATTTATTTATTTTTGTGTATATGTATTCTTTTTCTAATTTTTTTTTTTTAAGTTTTTGAATGAAAAATACTGAAATTAACGTATTGATATGCAATTGTATTTTTAAAAAGTTTTTAAAATTGATATTCATGAAACAAACGATTGCACAAGTGAATCATCAACAATAAATATACAAAATGTTGATTAAAAATATTTGGGTAGTATATATATAACAATTTAAAGTCTACTTTCAATCCATCTTAATTGTGGTTTGCTATCAAAGCGGATAGATGTGAAGAAATGATCTATTGTTCTTTCCTACGTGAAAGCTTTTATTCATGTCGGTATGACAGGTACTTGTGGACAGGACCCCCCCCCCCTATAAACACCCCTGGTCAAAATATTTTTTTTTCTTTTTTTGTCATGAATTTTGTTTCTAGTACTTATTTACAGCGTATTCCGTATGAAAAATCCAGAAAATAACATAGATTTAACGATTTACTAAAAAAGTCATACCTGGGTATTTTGAAATACTCTATTTTATAATATCAGGGTATGACCAGGATATTTTGACCATGGGAGTATATATGGGGGGTGTGTCCTGTCCACAAGTACATGTACCTGTGGTCGGTATACAGTTGTAATGTAAACTTTGATAATATTGGTACCTGTACCATGGAACGGACTATATTTAAGTATTTCTTTCTTATTTTGAATTTCAGTCCCGTGGACGCTCGAGCGGGTTCTCCGATTGAAATTAACTATGTCCGTCAGAACGTCAGCTCCACATACGCTTTGGATGACGTAGAATGCCAAGGTAACGAGAACAGTATACGAGATTGTACCTCCACGACTGGGGCAGCCATTGATTGCAGCGGGCGAGATGAGTATGCCAGCGTAGCCTGTACAATACTGGACAATTCACCGCCAATTCGTAAGAAAATAGTCCTTCTTCTATGTACAAATCTTATTGTTTCTCTATCCTGTTCTTTGTCTTTCATTGGTTTGAATTCATATTAAACTACGATGATAAAGAAAGTCAAGAGTGTTCGAAGTTTCATCGCTTTAAAAGTCATTTAGTATGAAAAGTCAGGAGTGTTCGAAACTTTTCTTTAAAAAGTTATTTTTTATGATTACAGCCCCAATTCCAACCTTGGAATGTGCTAATGGACAGATCAAGGCTTTATTCAGTCTTCAGAATGATAAGAACTTGGAAGAAAAGTTTCTTACAATTTTCAACCAAACCACTGGTGTCTGTAATCTCGTCAAATCAACTGATGCAAACTTTGTTTCCATTAGTATACCATTCGACGAGTGTGGAACCCGTGTTACGGTAACATCATCAAGAAACATCATCCTTAGTCACATACATCTGATCAAATAAATACGGGTTTTCCTATGAAGAAAACCTCAAATTCAACTTTATGGTGTATACTTGTTAAATTCTATATACTTAATATTTGTGTCCATGAAATCTTAGTTCTAATGAAAATGAAGTTAAAAATACAAAGTGCAATGTACAACACTCTGTTTTGTACACTTCCATACATATTCAATTTCAGACAAACGAAACGCACATTGTTTACACCAACGTGATTCGTTATGACTACACATCAACTGAGGGAAATGTTTATAGAGTGAATACATACCGAGTGGAGGTCTCGTGCGAGTTTCCACGAGATTTGGATACAGATCAAGGGATGCTTCCACAAACAGAAAGTGTAACACAAAAAGCCCCGGGAACTTTCAACATAAGAATGGATTTCTTTAAAAATAACTCATTTAACAATCCTGTATCTGACTTTCCATTGAATCTGACTTTAGGAGAATGGCTCAATGTAGCACTCACTTTAGAAAACGTGGATTCCAACCTCAAGCTAGTTGTTCCAGATTGTGTGGCAACACCAACTACTTCTGAAACGGATCCCACAAATTACCCACTATTTGAGAACAAGTCAGTACAGAATTTTTTAAAAAAAAAATATATTACTCACTTTTTATGCAAGCAAAATCTAAAATAAAAAAATGCAACCAAGACGTGCTTAGCTTCTAAAAATCATTTCTTTACGAAGACCAGCAATTATTGATGTACATTTATGGAAGTTTAAGGTGTTGAATTCATTAATTTTCATCCAATTAAAAGTCTTATCCTATGGCGATTGCGAATTATATAATGAATTGAAACCTATCAACTATTATCTATCATTTATATAAAACTTTATGCTTTCCAGGTGTCAATTTGATCCAACACTTGGGTTCTTTCCATTAAATTCGACGTCTTTTGGATATCGCTACCAAACATTTAAGTTTGTCAATTTCGATGAAGTGTTTCTACATTGTAAGGCTTTCGTGTGTTTGTTGACGGAAAAAGACGCCGAATGTGACAGAAGTTGTAATTCCACAGCGACCGCCACAACTGCTGCTCCAGCGGGGCGCAGACGACGAGAAGCCATAACGAGGCCGACCTACTCGAGGCATATCTACAACATCTACAGTCCAGCTATGAGTTTTCATAGGAAAGATTATGACAACTCGATTATCAGGCAGTGGAATGTTACGGCCGGTAAGTTTATTTGTAGAATCATTTGAATACTTGTTGAAGATCTCTTGCTTTACTTCTAAAGTACAAACTTTGCAAAAAAAAAATTGTTTTATGTAATATTCACTTTATCATTTAGGTCCGATAACAACACCGGTTACGACGAGTAGCTTGAAGCCGCCTACGTCATCAAAAGCTCAACCGACAACACAAACAGCTCACAAAACAACACAGACAACAAAGTCAGCAGGAAGCAGCCCAACAACACTAGCACGGACAACTAAAGCAGCAAAGACAACAACGACAACAGCAACACCCAAGTCTACACAGAAAGCAACATCAAAAACAACACAGAAAGCAACGTCAAAACCAACGCCTAATACAACACCAAAATCAACTCAGACACCAACAACTACACAGAAACCAATAGCTACCACGAAACCAAAGCCAAATTATGCCACTTCAGTAAAAATCTCGAAAGTGACAGTTGCACCAACAACTCAGAAAGCAAAACCTATTGTGAATAAAAACAAGTTTTCTGATTATCCAGTATCTTCGGGTTTAGCGGGTAATAGCAATAAACTTTCTAGCTCTTGCCAGAAGCGTTTTAACTTTTTTAATTTTGTTTGCTATCAATTGATTTTACTAAGCTCATTACTTCTTTTGTAAATTATTATGTTTGATACCGGCATTTCAGATATTATTTATTTATGTTGCATTTTGTTTGATCATATTTAATTTATGGATTTTTTTTTGTTTGTAATAAAATGTGCAGTTGTTGACTGTAATGGTACATATATATGACATTGTTTTTGGTTTGCACGTATGGTATTGTAAACGGTCTGGTGTTTTTCCCCCTCGATAATGATTAAATGTTGGTATCATTAATATATTTTTACATTC
This sequence comes from Saccostrea cuccullata, assembly GCF_032062105.1. NCBI lineage: Eukaryota > Metazoa > Mollusca > Bivalvia > Ostreida > Ostreidae > Saccostrea > Saccostrea cuccullata. Next base: position 344,313 of record NW_026930272.1, read on the forward strand.
GCTGTGTTTTTCTACTAAGCCAACTGTGAAATTGATTTAAATACCATTTTCGTGTATACTCACGCGTAGAAATATACACAGAGAAACGTGCGTTAACGTGACGTCACATTGAGGTTGCAACGACGTTAGTAAAAATGTAACGATATAGGGCAGCGAGAAATTCAAATATTGAGTATATTTTAGCTGCTTCCAAACATTTAAAATGTAATATTAGGAATGATTTTAAGTTAAGTGTGAGTTTGCAAAATTAATTTAATTTTAGTTGTTACACGTCATTTGATTTTATCCATTTTGTATAACATAACTTCCCTACGTCACAATGAGTTACGTCAAAAACGTATTACTCCGCTTGACGTTACTTTTAAAATAATGCTCAATTTTAAGCCTTTTTCCGGAGGAAATATTGTCTTATTGTCTACCCTGAAATTAAATTATAAGGAATGAAGCTTATTTCAACTTATGTTATCCGATATAACAAAACTTGAGGCAGTTTACGCTTCGCGGTTTATAAAGCGTAAACTGCCCCAAGTTATGTTATATCGGATAACATAAGTTGAAATAAGCTTCATTCCTTAACTGAAAAACATTCGTTAAGGTCAAGATCTAGTAAATGAAAGGTGCCTACAGATTTATGAAATTAAAGAAATAAATTCCTTTGATGATGCTTCATAACTATAGCTTGGTCAAATAAGGTGTTTCGGGGCATAATTTGTAAGTAAACTCGATGAAAAATCATATTTAAAACTGTCATTTCCAATGAAAAATTGAGGAAAGCTCCACAAATATGGGAGTTTTTTCATATCCAACAAAAGAAAATGTATCCAGATTGCCTACAGTCTCTTAGAAAATGGTAATTTGTAAGTTCATGGCCTCTTCTTTAAAATAATGTCAAATCTAATATAGGTATCGGGACTACTTTTCATGTAAATTCAAATTGAATTCGTAGAAAATACCGTATTTTCTACCTATTTCTATTAGAGCCGTAAAGTACGAGAAAAAGAAAGTTGAAAGTGATTATGACGTCATAATGGATATAGTAGCAAAATGTGGGTCTGAAGACATTAGAGAGGTTTAGCAAACCAACGTGTACGCGTACTTGTACGTGTGAATTACAAGTTAGAGTTACACGTACAAGTTGTTATTACTTTTGTTGTTTAGCAATTAAAACGTGTACGTGTTCCTGTAATTTTTTGAATGTAAAAGTTTTTTTCATTGGATAATAATAAACATTTGTTAGCTTATAAGCTTTGATTTTACAATCTTTCGAAAATGGCACTAAATTTAAAGATGTTGGCCGCAATTACGGAAGATGATGACTTATTACTTCTGGAAACAAAATCCAGTAAATATGAATTTCAGACCAACAATGTAAGCATTTATTTCGCTTTGATAAAGCTGGATTAAATGAGATCAGACGTGTAATGGAAGTCCCAGAGGTTTTTCGGTGTGCGAATCGCACAGCGTGCAGTGGAATGGAGGGGTTATCCGTTGTAATTAGGCGTCTTGCATATCCTAATCGTCTCGAGGACTTATCCCCGCTATTTGGTAGAACAAAATATGAGCATGTTTGTGTCTTTCAAACATATTTAACACAGCACTTGACTTCATATACGACAATTATGCCTTTCTTCTCGATACACTGGACAGACCCTGGTTGTCACATGGTGAGCTTCAAGCCATGGCTACCGCTATTCGGGATAAAAATGCTCCTCTGGAAAACTGCTGGGGTTTCATCGATGGTACCGTTCGACCAATATGTCGTCCAGCGCACAACCAGAGAATTGTTTACAATGGCCATAAACGAGTACATGGCTTGAAATTCCAAAGTATCATGGCCCCTAATGGAATAATTGCGCATTTTTATGGCCCAGTGGAAGGGAGGCGACACGATGCCGGTTTGCTGAGAGAGAGTGGTGTGGAAATCGAAATGCAGAGGAATATGACAACGCCCAACAATGAGGCCTATTGTGTTTATGGGGATCCAGCATATCCCTTAACGCCATTCATTGTACCACCCTTCAAAGGTGCCTTTCTCTCTGCTAACCAAGCGCGTTTTAACAGGCGCATGTCAGCTGTAAGAATTAGTGTGGAGTGGGGATTTGGGAAACTGTTGAGCCTGTTCGCTTTTCTTGATTACAAGAAAAACCACAAACTCTATCTTCAGCCTGTTGGAAAATACTATAAAGTCGCTGTCTTACTAACCAGTTGTCATACATGTTTGTATGGGAGCGAAACTGGGTCGTTTTTCGGGCTGCATCCACCCTCCCTTGAAGAATATTTACATCGTTGACTGTTCTGAAATATTTTCATTCAAATTTAAGACGCAGAGTAAAGAAAAATGTACAAAACAAACTTAGGATATGATTTAAGTTTTATTGATATTTATTTATCTTGTTTTTCAATTTTGATATTTATTGATTAAAATTTGAAATTTGCAATACACAAAAATTATTTTTGATTCAAAGCTTTCTGGAGAAGCTGCAACATTAGAGCCTTTTCCTTTTTTTTCAGTCTCCACTCTTTCCCTTCTTTCTTCTCTTTCTAATTCAAATCTTTCCCTCTGAAGTTTAAGTTCTTCTCCTCTCAGTTTAAGTTCCTCTTTCTTATATTCGCTTTCTTGGTTAGATTTTGTCTGCAGATACTCCATAATATTAGTTGTAAAATTTCGTAAAATTTTTTTGGGAGTTTGGTCACCTTGATCTTCGTCTAAATGGATCAAATACCAAATAGATTTACATGTATAAATTTAAAATCAATTCTCTCACTAAAATCAAGGGAAAAATTTAAGCGCTTTGAATGCTTTTTTAAATTTAATCTTAATAAACACAAATTGAATATTTACAACAAATTATAAAAATAGCGTTTTTAAAGCCTACCTTTGCTTAAATTTTCAAGAGCACGTTTTCGTATGTCTTTTCCTTTTCGATCATCGGCAGACTTCTTCTCTTTCTCACTTTCTTTTATTCTCTCTTCCTCCTCTTTTAATTCCAATATGTCGTCTAATAATGTTGTTTTTTCGTCATATTCTTCAGAAACTCCTGATCTAAGTTAAAAAAAAATATATGATACTTTTCTGAATCTAAAAATCATGTAGGTTTATAGTCTTACATGTAATATATAATTTAAAATCAATAAATATTTGAACTCTAGTCATAGATCTGCTTCAATGTAATTCATTGCATTTTAAAAAAAAAACATTGTTCAAAATTCTGCTTGAACGTAATATGTAATTCTTAAATTTTTCCAAACCCCTTTTGACTTTTTAGTACCCCCCCCCCTCTTTAAACATTTAAAAGTCACCGCACTGATTATGACTAGAATCTTGATAATGGATATATTTTTTTTCAACATGCAGCATTGTAATATATCTAAGATTATTATACTAGTAAAATTATATGGTTAGATGTATTAAATATACCAGCCATACACAAGCCATATACATTTAGTATATATGCAAAGTAAGAAAAAAATCAGATTGGGAATATGCGATAGTTTTTATACTTTTTTTTGCTTTCTGCATCATTTTTTCTATGGTGTTCCAACAGCAGGTTGGTTCTCTCTCGGACTCTCCGGCCATCTACCGTGAATCCACCCCTGCTAATAGCATCGCTGACCTCAGTCCACTTAGCTCGATCTTTAAACGGGTTTTTTGCCAAAACTTCTCTCAGAAGTAACAAATCATCCTTCTTGGAAAATCTTATTTGCTTCTTACGCTCAGACATGTTAGGAAACTGAAAAATAATACAGTGATACTTTTTTATTACTGTGTATTTCAACAACCCTGCCATGCACCCCCCCCCTTCGACCAAACCGTCTCTGTATGAATTATAAAAGATGATTTGTGAACGTATATCGTGTATCATGAACTTGTCATAAACTTGATTCATATATGTATGTTGTGACAGACAAGATAGTGTGTATTTGACAATCAATAAGATACTTTTTTCAATGAGAACATATGTTTTTTTTTCTACCAACATCCGCATTATATCATCTATTTTTCAAAATTCGTTATCTTTCTTTCAAACAAACATCAAATAAAGAAATATCAGCTACAAGTTTGTACTTACGTGTACTCGGTGATTTACACGTTTCGATAAACGTGTAGAAATTCGTCATTAACAAGAATGATGACGTAATACACAGACTTCCGGGGGGAATCCCCTGCTACACGTACAAGTACGCGTACACGTTGGTTTGCTAAACCTCTCTATTTACTATAGGATTAAACGTTCTTTTTTCAGAATTTATCGATGTGTAAACTCTGCCTTTTTGCTCACAAACTGAATAAAAGTGCGAAGCACTTTTATGTTAAGTTTGTGAGTAAAAAGGCAGAGTTTACACATCGATAAATTCTGAAAAAAGAACGTTTAATTCTTATAATTCCAATTACGATTTTTTTAAATTATTAAAGTTATTTCCCTTTGAGGCCGCCATACAATCCGTTATTTTGTACGGCGTAGGAATACTTTATGCCGCAAAGAAACGTATACAAGATGAATATTGATAAAATCCAACTTTATTTGTCAAAACAATCTATAAATTAAATTTATAAAAACTCATTGAATGTTGTTTAAGTCAACAAATATCGTAAATACGCGAATTAATTCTCCAAAATAGGCCTAATTCGTCCTTGACTTCGCCATGTTGACGTCATGACGAAAGTTGAAGACCGACGACGTCCTTGATTTGCTCTGGTTCGTTCAAAGATTTAGGGAGAATATGGGATCTGTAGGATGTAAATATATGACTTGATGCTGAAAAGGCAAGAGTCTGAGGTATGTTTCTTCTCCCTATCGCATTACGATAACAAAAGAGTTGATATGGAACGTCGAGAAAATGACAGCATGATCAGCGGTTTCAAAGTATTTCACACTCGTGATCCGACAATGACATAAACATAATATTCCCGTCTGTCAGTCCTGTTTATCTCCTTTTCATTCATTTATTCATTTTTTATAAGTTTCTTGTAATCATAATTTAGCTAAAACGGACTAGAAGTATCTGTTTTCATTGTTTTTTACAACAGTCAAGAAAGTAGTTCTGATTGAAAGAATTTATCGATGTGTAAAAATTTTCTGGAACGTGTTCTCGTCCAATCAAAACACAGGAAATCAATAGATAAAATGAAGATTGGAATTATTAGATCTTGACCTTAAGGTCAAGATCTAGTAAATCACTTGAGATTAATTCTTTGGTGCTAGATCTATTATGACGTCATAATCAATTTCAACTTTCTTTTTCCCGTACTTTACGGCTTTAGCAGAATTATGTAGAAAATAGGATATTTTCATGTCATTCAATTTGAAATCATATGAAAAGTAAACCGGATACATATATTAAATTTGGTATTGTTTTAAACATACTAATTACCGTTTTCTGAGAGACTGTAGGCAATCTGGATACATTTCCTACAAATTATACCCCGTAACACCTTATTTGACCAAGCTAAATTTGTAAAGCATCAATAGAGGAATTTATTTCTCAAGTTTGATAAATCTGTAGGCACCTTTCATTTCCTAGATCTTGACCTTAAATATACTTACACACAAATTATTAGGCGATTACTTTCATTTAAGAAATAAACAACGTTATTCAGTGAACATGGCGTTATGAATAGCAATTGCTCTGCTGGCATATTCCATGATGCGCATCATGGAAAATATGCCAGCAGAGCTATTGCTATTCATAATGCCATGTTCACTGAATAATCGTTGTTTTATATTACTTATATTTGCATTCTTTGATTTTTTTTCTCAAGAATATCAGAGGAAATTCTGACTTACATTAGGACGCGGCTTCTTGCCTTCAATAAAGAAAAACATACGGCTTTAAAATCAGTACACCTGATCAATGCTCCTTTTCTCTTATAAATTACAAACAATTTATAAAGTATTTCCCTCTCAAACACAGTTATCTGGATACAAGCAGCGCCGTCATTAATTTTTGTTTTGATGCAGTTGTGACGTCATCGATCAACGTTATTAAAAACCTCTGACAAAAATCAATAATTTAACACTATTATGAAAAATAAGAATGGTTTTTTAATGAATATTACTCCAGAATGCTTATATATCATTTTTTTTTTCTCTATTTATCTTTAATAGCTGAAATCATTCTTGAAATAGATATGTAGTAGTTATTCTGAATGTTATTACCCAAGTGTGAAGAGTTATCGTTCTTTGTACAAATATGCATGATACGAATAAATAAAAAAATGGCAGTTCTCTATAATTTTAAAAAGTTTTATTATACAATTCAATACATTGACCAAAATTGAATTTTTAAAGATATGAATCAGCAATTTTAAATATTCTGAATTTTTTTTTTTTCAAAGAATATTATTAAAAACTTATATTCATTCCTCTTACGAAATATTTCATATATATACTTCTCAACACTTCATAAAAATATAGTAGAGCTTGTGTGATTAGAGCAGTATCTCTGTCATGACTGTTTTTAAACATATGAAATGTATATAATGATTATTATCAATAAAAGATAAAAAAAAAATGCATTCATAGAAGGAGCAGTTGCGTCTATTCAAGGAATGTTTTTAAGTTTTGTGTGAGTTATTGGTGTGTGAATCACACAGATTTGTCACGTAGGCATATTTCATGAAGCGCGCTAGCGCTTCATGAAAAATATGCCTACGTGCAAGTCTGTGTGATTCTCACAGCAATAATTCACACTAAACTTAAAAACATTCCTTATATTTACATTTTACATGTTTAGAAGCACCGAAAATATACTCAATATTTGAATTTCTCGCTGACCTATATTGTTAAACTTTTACTAACGTCGCTGTAGCCCTTTTGTGACGTCACGGTAACGCACGTTTCTACATGTATATTTCTACGTGTGAGTATACACGAAAATGATTTTCAAATCAATTTCACTGTTGGCTTATTAGAAAAACACAGCGAATGTAAATATAGTCCTATGAATGCAGTTGATGACTACATGTTCATAGTGGGAGAGAGCTATGCAAATATACTGAAATGCATACATTTGTCGATCATGACAAGGAGCATTAGCAGATCTGTTTGATCGTCATTGGATGCTCACTCCTCCATAGCACCTAATCCCACCTCTGTTTTTAGAGCACAGGCACTTGTTTCGGAAATAAATTTTGAACCCATAGTATAATAACACAAGGTATCTCACTCCGAATTACACTCAGTACCTCCCTCCTCAGAAATGTATAAACGATTTGAATTCGTTAAATATGTCTCAACAAATCCATCAAATATGTAAGCATATTCGTTTTGTTTATTTTTTTTTAAATTCATATATGTAACGAAAGGAATTCGTTATAATTAACTTTATTAACAATTTGTTATATCGAATTTCAAAATATTTTGAAAGATTCACATTATGAACTCCCGTCGTGCAAAAATACGAAGCAACAGTTTTATTGAAGTTGAAGTGGGATTAACCCAGAGAAAAAAAGGTTTTCTTACAAAAGGTACTCACATCCACCCCAAGCCGGGAGGCGTAAAGACCACTTAGCCATCTAGTAAGTCAAAAATTGCTTCAATGTCGATGGATTTCTCGTGGTGCTGCCATGTATGCTACCTGGTCATTGAAATAAAATGAGATGAAGATATTTGTACAATATTTTTTATAAAAGATTGATACCGATACGCATTGCACAGAAATTAAATTGATATTTACACTTCATAAGGATACTCACTTTCACCCCAAGTTTGAATCGAACATTGGACCTACGAAATCTGTCTCTTAGAAGTACAAGTACAAGATAGCGCGCCGTTTGACCATCTAAGGAAATCAAAAAATTGCTTCTGATGCCTATGGAATTCTCGCAACGCAGTTCTTCTCAATATCATGTTCCAAAAGGACATCTCCACGGGGATTTTTATTTCTGAAATAAACAAGGTAAATATTTGTTCTATCTTATCTCTCTTCGAAACCTTTTTTTCTGAGTCACTGTCAAACTACCACTACCATTTATTAAAGAAATGAAAAGAGCAATGGAGAGAAAAGAACTTGAGTGATCCTTTTTTGCACTTTGTTTGGAACTCTTATCTCCTGAAATGAAATATGGGCGATTTACTGTATTTTCATATAAATCAGTGTATCGATTGAAATGTATAGTGCAAAAGGCCTGCAAAAAGAGGTGCTATTGACTGTCGTCACAAATAATGTCATGGGTATTTAAAGTAATTACAATTTTTCAAGAATGTGACACTAGTCAATAAATGCAACCACTGCTTTGAAACTGTTCGTTGGAAAGAAGTAATTTGCCTTTTGCAGTTTTAAGTGGCTTCGGGTGACACAGAATTAAAACAAACAAACAAACAAAGAGTTAATTTTAAAATCTATGCACAATCCACTCTCTACCATCGGCTCGTAGCCTCATACCTCTGTCGTTTAAAGCACACAAGGAATAGTGCGTTTGTTTTATATTCCTTCACTAATATACTTTTGAGTCTTTTAAGGTCAGACGAGACGTTCCTAAATATCTGTTTTGTATATCTTCGTAATGTATGAAAAATATTCAAAATCTTAATAACATTCTGATTTCTAAACTAGTTTCTGACCTTTTAAAAAAAATCCAACCACTTAAACATTTGAATTTGGAAAATTATTTTTCTCCCCAAAAGGATTATATAAGGAAAACTACCCCTGGTATCTTGCAGAAATGCCTGGTAAGGTACCTAAATTTTTTGTGAGTAAACATGTTTAAGTAGCAATTCTTCAATGACAAAATCTTTGAAAAATTATCTATTATTAAGGAACGTCTCGTCTGTCCTTAAGGTAAATATATATTCACTAGGTAGATCTAGAGCTATTTGATTGATTTCTTAAATAATTCTTGGAATATCACCTTGTTCTTCACCTTGTTACAAATCTTGACGCGCGGCGAACTCATTGCAGAGGTGTCTGGGAGAGAAAGAAACGACAACTGTCCACATAGAAAATGAGGCGAAACTTAAAACTTTAAAAGGTTGATCATTTTCCTCTTCAAAACATTCCACCTCGAAATATTGTTTCTCATTTAATGCTTTATGTATTGAAATTAATAATGGGTTTTATCTAGAAACATTTTGATAGCAAATTATATATTATTTCAATTTAATTGTAAGAGCGAAACTTAAATATAATGGTGTGTTAGAAATAGAAGTTTTGACAAAAATATGCTCAAAATCAGCTCAAGATCGAACCTCCTTACCATGAAAACCAGTGTGTCGTCTCAACTATTGATACAAAAAGATATCTTATGCGTTAAAGGGGTAAAAGTCTTATAAAACTAAACGAATCCCTCATTTGCTTTAGACACTGTCTAAAAGCATTCAAAAGAACAAAAAAAAAATTCTCGTATTTTGATTTTTGAAAACACTAGTAAATATAATTGGTAAGAAGTCGTTCTGAATGAATTTAAATAGATTTGAAATTTCAGAAGTGGGTTTCTTACCTTGTGTACCGTGTCTGCAGAAAATTGGAAGAACCTTTAAATGTAAGTGCAAATTGCGACGCTGCATTTCATTACCAGTTACTGCGCATGTGTATCGTCGACAATCTGCAAATAATCTACAAATATGTTAGTGTCGAAATAGAACGAGTTTCTTACAAAAGTTCGATTTGTTTAAAGAGAACGAAAATGTCTAAACATGTCTGGTACCTTGGTATATTGCTGCATATTTTTTCCTTGATTGCAGGTAAAAATATTTCATTATCATATTCCATAGTGCAAAAGACATCTTACAGACTTGAAAAAAATAACTGAAATAATTTTACTTTATCAAATTTCTTTATACTAGATGTCATGGTAATCTATAGATTTTTTTTAGAAAGACGATTACATAAAAGAAAAAAATTAGCATGAATGCTTTTTTTTCTATTGTCACACAGGACAGACTGTTTCTGTGCGATTCGCTGGCAATGGAGCAACAGCTTATCAGGGTAGAGTAGAGGTGCTCTACAATGGTACCTGGGGGACGGTGTGCAATGACCAATTTGGTACGGAGGATGCCGGGGTTATATGTAGGATGCAGGGATTCAAGTCAGTATTTATTATATTTAGATAAAGAAAGTCAGTATTTATTATATTTAGATAAAGACTGCAATTTCGAAAGAGAAATCTGTACATGTATTTACAAATAAAGCTTATTCAATTTTTTTCATTTTTTATTCAAAGTTTCAAGAATGCGTTAAGTGCAAAATTTTATTGTAGCTGTGCTTAAAAATATGTGTACTAAGTTTTTTTTTTATGTTTACATTTTTACATTTGCTGTGTTTTCTTACCAAGCCATCTGTGAAATTGATTTGAAAGTTGTTCTGCGTATACTCATACGTAGAAATATACACCGTGAAACTCACGCTAAAAAAGACGTCACTATGAGGCTAAAGAAACTTTGAAGATAATAAAACGTCAAGTTGACGATAAAGGGTATCAAGAAATTCAAATACTGAGTACATTATTACTGCTTTTAAACTTGTAAAGTTAATTGTGAACTATCCCCAAACGCTCCCCAAATCCCCTTTTGTGCCTAATTCCTGTAAGACATTTTAAAAAATATGATCAGTATCGAAGGATTTCATCAAAGAATTATAAAAGCTACAATGATATAAAATATATGTCAATTAACGCATTGTATGCACAGGCACGTGCATGTACATGCAAGATGATCATGGCATGTTGTCCAAACAATTAACATATCTAATATATCGTGAGAATAAATGAAAAAAAATCTTTACAATATACATTTTAATGTTTTTTTAAATATTGGCCATTTTGCGTATTTCGTGCATGAATGCATGTTCGTGCATTCAATTTTATAGTAACATTATGTAGGAATCCATTATACCTAGTCATATTATAAATTTTATCCCGTTTCGTTGAAAACTAAGAAAGTTATAGACATTTGAATTTTCAGCCAATCAGATTGCAGCACACGTGCATGCGTATGCTTTTCATGATAATTCTTATATACCGTGCAGTAGATCTTTATAATGTCTAGCCATGTTCAAAATTTCAAAGGATTTTGTCGAAAAATAAGAAAGATATTGAGACTTTAGTTTCAGCCAATCAGAGCGAAGCGCACGTGCATGCGCGTGAGATCTTGCTATTTTGACCATGTCCTCTAGTCTATGCTTCTAATATATCCTAATATTATAAGTTTCAAAACATTTCATCAAAAATTTAAATAGTTACGTTTATATCCATTATATTGGACATTTCTGGTGTTGCACGTGCGCGCTCTTGCAAACACACGTGCATGCACATGCTTTCATGGTAATTCTTTTATATCAGGCTGTAGATCTCCCTAATGTATGACTATGTTCAAAATTTCATAGGATTTTTTCTAAAAACAAGAAAGATATTGAGACTTTAGTTTTAGCCAATCAGAATGAAGCACACGTGCATGCGCGTGAGATCTTGCTATTTTGACCATGTCATCTTGTCTATGCTACTAATATATCCTTATGTTATGAGTTTCAAAGCATTTCATCAAGAATTAAAAAAGTTACGGCTATATTCATTATATTGGTCATTTCACGTGTTGCACGTGCACGCTCTTGCAAGCACGTGCGTGCAAAATGACCTTGATTCCGCAAATCTACATAACAAGTCTACTTACTCCAAAAAGGTTTTACCTACATCGGACGAACAGTTTACAAGATCATTCCCGGACAAAAAAGTACCCAGGAAGAAGAAGAAAAATAATAATAATAATAATAAGAAACAGAGTAAAAACAATATGTTCCCCAACTTCGTTTGGGGAACATAATTATTGGTATGTAAATCACACAGACTTACACGTAGGTGCTAGCGCTTCTTGAAAGATACATTGTATGCCTACGTGACAAGTCTGTGTGATTAACCAGTAATTCAAACAAATCTTTTAAATAGTCACATGGTAGACTTTCTAGTGTTGTGTAGAAAATTCGACATGCAAAATAAAAAAAATGATACATCTATGCGCCTAAAATTTTGAATTGGCGCCTAAACTTTGAAAGTCAGAAGCTAGTTGGAGCCTAAATTTTAGAGGTCACTTGGAGGCCTAAAATTGCAAATGGAAAATAAAGTTAATCTGATTTGTTTTTTACCGCATCATAAAAAAATCGACAAATTTCAGGATTATATACATGCGTTTTTTTTTTAAAAATCTTTTTATAAAGTTTACCATGATATGTTCCAAAGTTTGCATAACAACAGCGGTACTTATCTCACTTTTAATGTTTTTGGCGGTCCATGTTTGCTTGGAGCCTGCTTTGTATTGTTTCCATTGGACTTGAAAGATTTATTGCGGTTATATCGAGCTCCATACAATGTATTATATCATTTATCTAGTCTGTGTTTTATGCTAGACTAAAGGCATCGTAACCTGATACAATTCCTTTTTATTCAATTTAGTTTATTAAAGATAGTTTTGTGATAAATTTTTGAAAGGGCCTTACTCTACACGGGGAAAATTTATTTAAACTTTCTGTCCTGTTCTCAAAAAAATAGACGCAATTTTTGTTGACTTAACTTTTTTTCCTACAAAAAAAGTATATTGTGTGAGGTTGATAATTTTAGTAACCATTCTCTTGTCCTCTTCATCTTAAGAGTCTAATTGCATATTTAAACATGCTTCTAGGAGATAATCGGTGTCTCTTAAGAGAATCTAAATAAAGTAGACATTAATTAAACAATGAAATGCTTTGTTTGGTTCTTAGAACAGGAATCAATGCTGCAGAAAAAAACACATTTCTTGCGTAAGCCACTACTCAACAACTTTTGATCGATAGAAATATGGCCTTTTTTTTTTTACCTGTGACAAGATGTCAGCGCACAATATGATTTTTTTTTTTTACCTCTTGACCTTTATGTGTGACCAATTTTTAAATATCTTAACTTTTGGTTATTACTTTTGAATGACATATGATAGGGTTCATATTTGACACAATTAATATGCCATTAAATAATGGCATCCCATCCACAAAGACACCAAAAGCAGGGGACCACAATACTTTGGATTTTTTTCTTCACTTTAACTTTGAGATTGTTCAGTGAAAAAATTGTCAAGAAAACGTTACATGATCGGCTTACCTTTTGCTTAAATTTTCTTGTGCCAATTTTTTTTTATTTCTATAGTCTAGTGATAAATATTCCTTCAATGGCCTCTGAAAAATCATAATCAAGCACGGTTGAAACACATATCATACTTCATCAGTAAAGGATAAAAGCCGAAACATGGCCATTCTGTGAGAAAATGAAATTATCGAGGGCCGTATTAAGACTTGAACTGTTTAAAAAGAAAAAATTCGAAATGCAAAATAAAATTTCGAAGCTGACAGAGTTCTGTGAATACCGTGAAAAAATTCTTCCCTTTTATGTTCTTGAATAAGATTTTTACTTTTAAAAAAAGTTTTTAAAAAGTACATCTATGAACCATAGTTTGCTTAAAGGGGCATGGACACAGTTTCAACTGAATTTTTTAAACCAATTTTAATGTTTACAATTTCTTACTAAGGCATAATATAATGATCAGCCAAAATTTGAACATCATTTGTTGATTAACAAACGAGATACAGAACTTAAAGTTCTTAATAATGTAAACAAGGCTCGTGTCTTATTTTTTTTTTAGAAATAGAAAATATCATATTTATAACAAAATGAAGTTCAGCAAATCAATAGTAACTGTCGAATTGTATTTTAATTAGATTTACTTTTATATTGAAATTATCTGCTTTGAACGTATATATTATGACTATATTAACCTATGTACGAGGGGCGTTCAATAAATAATGTCATTAGCTCGATGACATATAACATAGTAGTCATATGACATAAAGCTTGACTTTCTCTCATTATTGAATCTTTAATGAATTTATAACAGTTTATGTGACCACTTTTCATCACATAGTTTTATCGTGAGAAGCTGGGAAACAAGGGCTATTCGAGACACTGCATTATAAATGAATGTTAAAGAATCAGTAAACTAAAGTGAAAATAAAAGCTACATTAAAGCTGCTGTAAAACTTGTAAAAAATCCCAAAGAAATATTCACTGAAATATGTGATATTTACAGCAACCGATGCCTGTTTTATGGACAAATTAGCAGGTGGATTTCAATGATAAAAAATTATATAATGGGTATCAAAAATGGGTACCCTCCTTGCCAACAAAAATTATAAAAACTTATGTACTGTTTGCCAAATTTCAACAAATAATATTTGATCTTGTATGAATGACTTTAAGACACATAGCAAATTTGATAGACATCATATCGGGAGTAGTTTACACTGTTTTTAAGAAACGTTTGACAGTAATTAAGCTTGGTACTCTAAGGTCACCCTGTATTTTGAAAAATGAGTGAAAACGACAGCCTGTACCAAAGTCTTAACAATTATTTTAAAATATCAGTAATTGTAGTAATCCACGTTTGTTTTTTATTCAGACAGATATTGGAACACGAATCTATTGCTTAAAACCATTAAAACAAAATTTAACATAAGATGTACTTGATAAAAACGGCGAAGGTCTGTCAAGAGCAAAGGTCTGCAAGAGCACAAAAACAGATTATTATGCAATTTTCTTAAATATGAGTGGTAGTACTGTTGAAATTCGTATTCGGGGAGACAGTTTAATATCTGGAGGTGTCTACAAAGCAGTTTTTTTTTTGCAAAGAAATCGGAAGGTTTATCAGAGAAAGGACCCAGAATCAGGAATCCACTACATTGAATTTCTTCATGACAGCGTTCAGACCCGCATGCCCTAAAGAGTAAAGGGGTTTACGGGATAAACAGAAAGTTAATGTTTTTTCACATTAACAATATTTGCCAGATCTTTGACCTTTTGACTTGTTTCTATTTCCAAACTTGAAAAAAAACACCTTTCAGAAGGAAAAAACAAGTCCAGGAGATCATTGGATCTGCCATTTTCCAGTATACTAAGGGTTATACCCAAAAATGAGTTCTAAAAACAATCAGAAATTGGATAAGAAATGTTACGGACATGTGTTGGAATTAAAAGAGATTAATAAGTAAAACCATGAAGACTAAATCATTGAAAAGCGTCGTTTGCTTCTTTCTGAGCCCCAGTGACATTATTTATTGAACGCCCCTCGTAAACAAAAACATGACACAGACCCTGTTTACATAACAGAGGTTTGGAGTTCTAAATCTGTCTTGTATCTCGACAACTGCCGTTCAAATTTTTGATTATCATTAGAAAGACCTTAGTGGAATATTTTAAAATTGGAAACTTGAATTTGAAATTTTTAGCTTCAACTGTGTCCATGTCCTATGACAATAGAAAGTAATACTAGTAAGTCTATTTACGCCAGAATAACTGAACAGGAATATTCGCAATCGTAACATAATACAACTTTTTCTGGTTTCACTTAAAATGTTGAACGCAGTTTTGAGATAATTTTTTTTTAAAGACCTTGGTGTCAAAAGGATAGGATTTTAAAAACCTTTCGCTCTTTTCAATTTAGATTGACAAAATGTATGTTTACTTTTTTTCATACAAGAAAAGTATTTTTGTGGTATGTTGTAATTGGGTGACGACTCTCCAGAACTCTTTAGTTTGGGGGTTTAATTGTATCTGTAAATATAAATTTTTTACAGGAAATCAATACATAGTTTTGAAAGACATCTAAATAGATAAGACATGGAAATATTTTTTTTAAAGCGTTCTTTGGTTGTTAAAACAGGAATCACTTGCAAAAAAAAAATGCACATTTTTCGCGTATGCCACTGCTTAATATATCTGTATTAATTTGGATTGCTTGGGAAAATACAGTATGATGACCAACAAACTCATTTTTTAAAATAATAAATCAAGTGTAACATAATTTTAACATCATACTGTAAATAATTCTAGTATTAACTTCTTTAATTACAATACTGTAGAATAGAAAATTGCATAAAAACGTTTTGGGATTTTCTTTTAATTTAAACTAACTGATAAAAAGAAACATTTCTACATCAACAAAAAATTCTGAAAAATATATTGAACTATGTGGAGATAACGAAAAGTATTTAAGCTAAAAAAAAATCCATTACATATTAAAAATTAAAATAGGAGTGGAGCAAAAACGGACCTTTAAAACATCATAGACGGGATCAGGTGCCATAAAGTTTCCCCCTTCAGACTTGTGTCAAGGATATGTGATTTGATCTCAAACTGGATTCAGTTTTCTTCTTTGTTCATGTAAATGAGAAAAAAAAATTGTCATTATACACAAGATTTCTCAGTTCTAGTTTGAAAAGTTTTGACATGAAGAATAATACTACCTGATAGGTGTGGGTCAGTGGTCAGTTTTTTGTTTGAAATTGTTGCGGTAAGCTTTTTTGGGGAAAAAGCTCTACTTGTAATTATCCTCCTCTCGCAATAGGGACAGTGAATGTTAAGATACATGTAGGTGTGGACTCTTCGCAAGCAATAATTTGATTTCGGAATTTAAGGATTGAGAGATTTTCTAACATTTTTGTGAGGAGATACTGCACCGTGCAACGCCATTGTAATGTACATGTATTTTTCAGTGAAGGGGGAATTGCCATAACCAATAACACTTTTGGGGCGGGTGTTGGTCCGATATTGATGGATGACCTGAACTGTGACGGCACAGAGCGGTCTATTGCTCAATGTCAGTTTTCTGGTTGGGGTACGAACAACTGTAATCACAGTGAGGACGTAGGAGTAATTTGTCGAAGCTCGAGCTCGACAACAGCGCCATCATTAATAACAACCACACGTGCTCCGGCCGACGTTCAATCAGACAATTGTACAACAAGTAAGTGAAACAAGGGTTTCCCAAGTAAGGCATGTATCGCCCGATTTAAAGCATCATTATAGATGCAAATAAAACTTTGCACAACAATACGTTTTAAAATATAACCGCACAAGATTTAAATACGTTCTATAATGAATTAATGCTTTTTGTACTATGAGAAGCTACTTTTGTCGGCAAAATATGTTTTGGGGAGAAAGCAAAACAGTTAAAGTTTTTTTACTAAATATCAGCCCAAGCTACGCCGCAGCAATGGGATGTTCGGATTGTAGGCCCTGCTAACTTAATAGGTATAGGCTTTGTGGAGACGTACTACAATAATCAATGGCACGCAATCTGTGACGACCTGTGGGGGACTGCTGACGCCCAGGTGGTCTGTAGGATGTTGTGTTTTGAGTAAGTTTTGTCTTAATTTAGCAGATGCATTTGTTAGTAATTGTTGTCAAAAAACAATGCTGAAAAAATAATGCTAAACGTCTTATAATATTGTTATTTTTTTTTCTTTATTTTACTTTACCGGTATATTTTATATGAAAGGAAATGTGCTTTAATTTGGTCTAAATGAGATCCAAAACAACACACGTTATTCAATCATCGGAACCCACGAGTATACTACATTCAATAATTAAATGGAGAGAGAACCCGTGGGTTTCACCGGTGACGTTGCATCCACTGTAAATTGATATCAAACGTGTTACAGTACATAAATGGACAAATGGATCAAGATTTAAAATCTAATTCCAGTTCTGTGGACGCTCGAGCAGGATCACCTATTGAAATTGATTACGTTCGCTCAAACGTCAGTTCTACGTACGCTCTGGATGACGTAGAATGCCAAGGTAACGAGAACAGTATCGGGGACTGCAGGTCTACTACAGGCGCTCAGATCAACTGCTTTGGACCTGACGAATATGCCAGTGTGGCATGTACTCTACTAGACAACTCACCACCGACTCGTAATTGCCTTTTTTTTTTATCAAGTCTAATACACACACGTACGACTACATACACTCAGAGAGAGAGAAAACAATTTTTAAATATACAAATAAAGCATGAGATTAAAAATTTCTAAATTCTATGTTAGAGAATCTGATGTTGCTTGTTGGACTGATGCAGGTATATGAACAATCATGGCTTTGCTATTCTTAAGAAAATGATTTTTAAAGAATTTTCCTATACCGGTATATTTCTATGTAAAACTTTGGCTGGCCATTGTTGCTACGCACTACCCATGTAATATTGCACATTTTCAGCTCCGATCCCCATCCTTGAATGTTCCAACGGCAGAATCAGGGCTTCATTTAGCCGTCAGCATGACAGAAATTTAGAAGAGAAATTTCTTAGTATATTTAATCAAACCAATGGTGTTTGTAACGTTATCAAGACAACGGATACAAATTATGTGTCCATTAGTATACCATTCGACGAGTGCGGTACCGAAATCATGGTATTTCTTATTTAAACTGATACATCTAAAGAAAAGAATAGTAATTTTACATTTATTCATTTAAAAGTCTACAGCTAGATGCACAATCATCTTTAGCAAAGTAGCGACATTAATATAACTGTGAATTAAACTATTAAAATCTGAATAAAAAGTAGGTGACAAATGCCTATATTTTTTTATTACCTTTCCTGGTTCAAATTTGAATAATTTCGTTTAAATTTATACCTTCTATATACATGTAAAAATATCACAATTGTGAAATAATTCATATGAAATATGTTAAAGGCATACTAATATGCAATCAATTCACTTTTATTTTTAGACAAACGATTCTCATATCATATATACCACGGTTCTTCTCTATGATTACACATCAACCGAAGGTAATGTCCACAGGGTGAACACGTACCGAGTAGAAGTCTCGTGCGAGTTCCCGCGAGAATTATATGCCAGTAAAGGAATGATACCGCAGTCAGAAAGTGTTACACAAAAGGCCCCTGGAGCATTCCACCTCAGAATGGACTTTTTTAGGAACAACTCATTTGTCAACCCTGTGACAAATTATCCTTTGGTCCTGACTCTGGGAGAGTGGCTAAATGTAGCAGTCACGTTGGAAACCGACGATTCCAATCTTAAACTGATAGTTCCCGACTGCGTGGCCACACCATCTACTTCTAAGACGGACCCCACAACGTATCCATTGTTTGAAACCAAGTCAGTATTGCCAAAATTTGTCCTTAAAAAGTAACCTTGAGGCTAACTAATTTCAATAAAAAAAAAGATTCATAGAATGATTATATGTTGTTTTATGTCCCATTCGAGAATCTTTCACTCACATAGAATCGTAACCATATACCGGCGATGGGCTTAGAAAAAGACCTAGTATAATCTGTAATCAGGGAAATAAGGAACGATTAGAGTTCCTATTTGTGCCAGGCCTGTGACACATTAATAACATTCTCATGCATGATAGAAATTATACAATATGTAGAATTTTTTTTTACTAGATGATAAAAATAAAATTAAATGATTGTAGAGCATCTTTGAAATCTTCAACTCTACATAGATGCATATTTTTATTGTATTTTGTCTCGATTGGTTCAATTTTCTTTTCAGATGTCAACGTGATCCCACTCTTGGATTTTTCCCCTTAAACTCCACCTCCTTTGGATTTCGTTACAAGACTTTTAAGTTCGTCAACTTTGATCTAGTGTACCTGCACTGTAGAGCTTTCGTTTGTTTGCTCTCAGAGAAAACAGCCGAGTGTGACCGGAGCTGTAACTCAACAGTAGCAGGGCGTAGACGACGAGATATTACTGGCAGAAATAGTCCAACGTATTCCAAAGATATTTACTATGTTGAGAGTCCGGCTATTCATTTTTATAGAGAAGGTACTAATAATACAGTAGTCAGGGACTGGAATCTCTCTACAGGTAAGTAAACATTACAGATTATTTGGGGAGATTGGGGATAAGGTATGTTCAGATATGAAAAAAGACCATTTCCATAAAATGGTGAATATACAACATATAATTTATGTAGGTGTGTTTTTCTTTATTTAGGTCCTACAATAACCCCATTGACCACCAGGGATTTAAAGCCAACTTTTACATCAAATTCAACAACTCTATCAGAAACATCAGGGAAAACAATTGCACCAAATCCACCACCAACAACAAGGATGAACTCAACACCTCCATTGACGACAAACAGGCTAACAACAAAAACACCAACATAAAAAACAACAAAAACAGCAGCAACACAAAAACCAACAACAGCTTCAACTCAGAAACCAACAACAGCTTCAACTCAGAAACCAACAACAGCCTCAACTCAGAAACCAACAACAGCTTCAACTCAGAAACCAACAACAGCTTCAACTCAGAAACCATCAACGGCATCAACTCAGAAACCATCAACAGCATCAACTCAGAAACCAACAACAGCTTCAACTCAGAAACCAACAACAGCATCAACTCAGAAACCAACTACAGAATCAATTAAGAAAACATCCCATACAACAAAAACACAGATAATCAAATCTCAGAAACCAACAACCCCATCAACAAATAAACCAACATCATCAACACCAAAATCAACAACTGCTACAACTCAGAAACCAGAAAAAGCATCAACACAGAAATCATCCGATATAACTAAGAAACAACAAAGAACAACATTTCCAACAACCACCATTAAAAAGATATATTCAACATCTGTGAAAATCGAGAAAGTGACGAATTCTCCCACGACAAGGAAAGTGAAGCCGATAGTAAATAAAAACAAATTCGCTGATTATCCAAATTCTTCAGGGTTATCAGGAATTAATAATAAGGTTCATAGTTCTTGTCAGAAACGATATGATTTTCTTAATTTTATTTTCTATCAGTTTATTTTACTTTTTCTATATTTTCTTATATAGATACATTTATCGTGATTGTTTTAAAATCATTATACTAAGGAGTATCTTACATGTACACCTCCATTTGAACTTTTTCAATAAAAATGCAAACAGAACAATAATATAGAAATTGAAGTAGTTTGCGTGAGTTGCTGCCATTTTTGACATACAGAGAGTGCTACCTAATAGCTAAAGCAGTGAAGGTTCTATTGTTGTCCTAGACCAATATACCTAGAACAAGATCCTAGAGAATACAACAAACGTTCACAAAATCTATACCTTTGTTGGTAATTTTAAGTTAAAGAAACCGTCGAGTTGGATCGAAATTATTATCTTCCGACGTGTTTTCATTTAAAGATTCTGTGCTGGGCAACATACCCTCGCATTATAGTTGGAAGGGATGGAGTGACGCGCTTATATTTGGGTTGGAGGGTTAGATTGTCATTGAAGGCGTAACAAAACTGACGTAATTTGTATTTGTCTAGATGTCAACCGTTGCACTGATTTATAGATTTGCTCTTTTACGAGGGTATCCTACGCCTTGCGGTGGCCTTGTTGGAAATGAGTCTTTGAGGAATAATTTTTATTTATTTCTAGAATGTTATACATAATTGTCAAATCAAAAGTTCAAGTTTTGCAAAATTTACACATTGTATTGACATCGGTTATGAACAATATTTTTAACTTCCATTGGAAGAAGAGCAATTGTATAGTCTATGGTCAAATGCAAATTTTAATAAATGTGGTCTTTTCATATGTACAGTTGATCCTTGATAAAATTAATAACATTTTGGTTTCTATGTCTTCGTTCGGGTGTTATTGATCATTCTTTATATGTTTATATTTATTATCGAACAAATAGATGATTCATTGTCTATGCACTCCTCCTCAGAGTATTTGTAAAAGGACTAGAAAACGTATTCGATCGTGTAAATATTCTGAGGTGAAATGCAGAATTTAAGAGAAGAGCATTAGACCTAACCTTTATTTGTTACCAGCAAGTGACACATTTTACCCAATGCACAACCTTTATGATCCTTTTTAAATTTTTCCAGTTTCAACTGTTTGACGAAGACTTCTAAAATCTACGTCCTTTTTATAAAAATAAAATCTGAGATATTAAGGATGACTTGAATAAATTCATTGACAGAGTACCAAGGTCCATTTTACTTATTTTAATTTTATACGTCGGTAGAGATAAAGATTTGGACTTTGAATTACCTTGAAAGAGAAATTTCCAAATTTTAAATCACTCATAACGTAACAAAATATTTCTGTTACTGAAATGCTGATAAGATTTTTAAAAGTAAGTTAGCAAACGCATTGTTAAATTAAAATTGAAACCAACTTTTCAAGGACATAACAATGCAAATATTGAGTACATGTTATTCTTTACCTTAAAATCTATATGTGTTTGATTTTTTTAGCAAAGAAAAGACGTGAAGCTGCTTTAGAGACGTTGACGTTATTATCCATGCACCGTAAGGCTATGCAACACATTACATTAAATTTCATAATTTGTTTATTTATGCTTATATCTATTTGAAATTTGCTATGTATTTGGATGAAATATGTACTAAAGAGTAGTGAAAATTTAAGAACGCAGTAATGATTATTTTTCACTTTACACTTCATAACAAAAACCTCTCATTCTAACTTTTTTATTTTCCAAGACAATCATAATTATAAAAATATGAATAGATTTCTTCAAAAATTGTATAAGTGGCTCAGGACAACAGATTTTTGTAGAAAAACCTGTTTTTGACCACCAGAAAGCGTAGAATAACAATTTTAAAAAAAATTATGCTTCTTATGTTCAAGGCACCACAAACATATTTCATATGACAATTCGGCTACTGCTTTAAAATTTAAGAATTATTTGAGTAAGATATGTGACGTACAAACAGACGGACAAACCAGGATATTAATATACCTGAACTTTCCTTAGAAAGTACTGGTATAGACCCTTTTCCTATGACATATTTTGCCTAAGAGTTATTGCCTTTAGCCGCCATATTGTAGAGCAACATTACCAGATCCCTTCATTATTCAACCAATTTCAATTTGTTATACAGGTCACTGAGGTAAAGATAACACTTAGTCTATTTTTCTTATAAAATTCTATTAATTCATAATTTTAATATTGTAAATATTTCCCCCCATATATTTCTTGCATGCATGTTTAAAACTGGTTGCTCAAAGAGGTAAATTCACTTCTTTGCCCTACAAGATGGCGACTAAGGAGAATAACTCCTAAGCAAAACATGTCATAAGAAAAGTGTCTAGTAAAGTTAGCTTGTAACTTTCCATCCGAGTTGTGAAAATCATGTTGGCCTGTCCACGAGCTCTGGCATATATAAGAAAAAGATTCCATTGGTTATCCATTGAAAATATATTACACCTTTGAACTTATACTATTCCTTGCCAATTAACAGAATAGTGTTTACAATATTAAAATGAGCAATAAGTCATTTAGCAGTTTTTTTAACCCTGGATGCTAGACAGATCCAAGGTTCAAGTTGGGGCTAAATTGGTGACCTTTTATACTGACTTTTGATTTATCATTATAATGTCATTTGTTTCAAGTTTTACACCATTCAATTTGTATTATATAAATTTAAAAAAAAGTACAGGCTATTCAAGTTGCCGTTTGACCCAAAGACCTTTAAATTTGACCTACTTTACAAAAATAAGAATTACTTATAGTTTTCAAAAAAAAAAAAAAAGAGATAGGATTTTCAAAATTCACATGTTTTATCTTTGACAAAAATGTTTTATTACTGTTGACTTCATTTTATTGACATTGCAGATTGACTTTCATTTCAAAATTTAAAGATGGTAATAGCTTTTTATTGAGAGAAAACATGTATACTTTAAATTTAAACGTATGCATTACCTGTCTGTGGCGGAGTCATATTTATTTAAAATAAATTTTTTATCTTTATTGAATAACTTACTGAGCCATAATTTACTATATGCCATATTTGGTAGTAGTCTCCATTCATGAATTCTACTCACAAAATCTCATTGGCCAGTAAATTTGTACCCCCTTGTTTAACCGGTTTTTCTGCTATATATACTGAGGCATGGGCCCATCCCTGTCAGTGCGGGAAATTTAACTTACAGATTACCAGCTGCCCGTTGTCACCACTTGAAAGGTAATTTTCTTAGTCTATTAAATTTTTGCATTTTATTTATTAAGTCCAAGTTATAAGCTCAAGTGTTTTTCATATTTTTGAGAGAAAGGTATTTTAAACTATGAATTTGACGTTTTTGGGCTTAGTAAACTTAAATTTTCTTATTTTTGAAGTGAATAGGAAATAAAAGTATTTTGTCTCAGTGTCTATGTGTATTATGATATTGTATATATGTTTTTGTATTTGTAGATCTGCCATTGCTTTTTCATTTCCAAATAAATTTATTAAACTGAACCTGCGTTTTCCATTCCCGCTTGGTTACATGTCACAAAACTTACAGATTGCGTCATGAATTTTGACTTCACAATCTACTTTTCATAAACTTAACCCTGACCATAGCTTTTGCATCTTAACCTTGACCTTCGAGTTTTATGTAGTTTTAAGATACATATTTAGTAGTTGAGATTTCTTTTGAAACAAAAATTAAGATTCAACAAAATAGAGAGAAATAACAGTCACAATATATCATAAATACCTGTATATACATGAGTGCTGTCCCTAAATTTGAGCAACATAGTTCTCTGAATTTGCTTTTACTCCATATTTGCACATTCATATATTCAACACTGACACGCGGATAAAAAAATTTGGAGAGGATTTATTTTTACAAAATAATATTAAAATTTCATCACATGTCACACTGTATTCCATGAAGTAAGTACTCGCTCATCATGAAATACATGATTAAAATGATAGGTTTCATCAACAATAATCACTAAAGTAATATGCATACAACAAACAATGTAAATACTGTATCTTGCATAAGGGTAAAATTATTGCTTGACATTGTACAAAACTAAGTCTTCACTGGTTTTATAAAACAATCCTCGTTTTATTACGGTAAGTTTGATTTTGGTAAAAGTGGGTCCTTTATCATGAAATGAAACAGCCAATACGTTTCTCATTAATTATTGCAATAATTTCTGTATAAATTTGATAATTTAATAAATCTTAAATACTTTTTTTTCAATTGCAATCGCAATTTGCTAACTGTAAATAGTGTACATACATGTATTTAGAAAAAAGCAACACATTAGAAAAAAATCATATTTCAAATGTTATGATATCAATTTTTAACAATTTCATTTATATGTTTTTATTAAACAATTTAAGCAAAGAATATATATTTAAATAATACAAGAAAAATCCAATGTACTAGTAACCTTTGTAATTTGTAAATTTGTTCAGAAAATTCCGCAAAGGCTTGATTACAATGTTGTTGACTATATGAACACAAGTTATGGAAGGTTCAATTTGCTTTATGAAATTATTTCTGCAATCTATTGTAGAAGATTCACATTAAAATGTAAACTGCAAAATAGTTAACCAGCGACTGAAATACTAAATTTATTCATTTGCATTTTTTTTTTAAATTATTTCTTCACAAAAAACCTTAAAGTGTTTGTTTCAGCTTACATCTTTTCAAGTTTTGCAGGTTTATTATAAAAATCTAAAATTAATGACATTTATTCCATTGAGTTTCTGGTATAAAGAGAAATACAAGAAACAAATTCCTTTAAAAACAATTATTAATGGGGAAAAGTCAAATGTATTTGCTAAGATATCAACATATCAGATGGACTTTTAGTATAATTCTTTTACACTTCTGTTTTTATACATTCAAATTAAATGCATTCATTTTTTGTTTCTTTAGAAAAAGCTTACTGGTATTTTCTTTTTGCATTGCTAGTGATATTTCTGGAATGAAATAAAATTGTCTTTAATGGGAGAAAATAACAGGACAGACATCAGTTGATACATGTTTACATGTATAAGAATGACTTGATTGTTTCGTCATGGATATTTTTGGATTGGAACAAAAATAAAGGAATATAAATAAATGAAACATATGCGTTGCATTCGTTGTTGTGTAAGTTACGAATGTCTTCAATGTACTTCAAAATTTCTTATCAGTCTTTTTTACAGATGATGTCACACTGTGTGGACTTTATCCCTGTCCTTGAGGCTGTGCCATGTCATAAAGTGTTAAGGCTTGGATGATGGTGGGGTCTTTCTTTGAGCCTTCTAAGAATTCCTCAAAGGTGAGCTTGTCGTCTCGATTCTGCAAATAAGTAAAGTATTATATACCTGAACGCAATAAGGTGCAGTATTACAAAATTGTAAATTTTCAGAGATACCACCATTAAAAATTATTTAGATAGGTAAAAGTGATTTATATTTATTCAGTATCTTTTCTTCCCAAAACTAATTTCCTTTTACAAAATGAAAACAAAAAGACAAGTCATCAGAGGATGTAAAGTAAATTTTGCATATCAAATGCAGTGTACATATAACCTGTCTTTATAAAACGAAATATTTCTAAAAAATATTTTAGTCATACAACACAGCATAATACTGAGTTATCTCTCTTATTATTAGAACATTGTCCAGTACTCACCTTATCCATAATGTCAAAAATTTTGTTTACTCTTTTCTCCGGTGTATTTTCTTCTTCTGGAAGATTAACCATACTTCCCTAAAAAATACAGACATTGACAAATGCAAAGAAATAAACGAGAATTCCTCTGACCTAGTGGCTACACATAATAATATTCACCACTTTGGCCAATCAAAATATGTATTTGCTGAAAGAACACGTTGAAATTTTTGTGGCATTTAGCATTTGGTGTAGAAAGCCGATTTTGTAGCAGAATATGATCCTACATGAAACAGATAATATGTATAAACATTAATTCACCTGTACGATAACATGCCTTATTATTTTACAGTTAATATCAACAAATTTGATTGTTTGTCTATCTCTGAAATTGTTGTTTTATGAAAAACAAGAAACTGGTTTCTACTTGATATTTCTATCATACCCTGTTCATGAGGAAACTTATGACTTATAAGAAATTTAATTTCTGTTTGATCCGTACACATATCTATATTTATTTATTTGATTTATTAATATAATAAAAATTATTAATGACATTAAATTATTACGTAATCTACGGGGCTTATTTTATATAGCTAAATTTATCTACGAAATATTTTTGACCACTGCTTAAGTTTGAGTTTTTAAATCACTGTAATTAAATTACATGAAATTAGTTATAAATTGTAAAATCATTTGTTTTTTGTTTTGTTTAATACAATATGTAAAAGAACTAGGTTTTGAAAACCGTCAAAACATGCTTTTCGATATTCAAATTCTGATTTTAAACTGAGCATAATATTGTTTTGAATATTTTAAGTCCATAAAACTCTTGAGATCACTACGTTTAATTAGAATTTAAGTTAAAATAAAAGTTAAGTTGAAAGAGCTAAAACCGTTAACGTGCTCGTCAATGTACGTGTTATTTTGCCAATGAGTGTTATTTACGTTATACGTTGTGAATCTGAATTGTAAACAGCATAATATGCATAGATTTACATTTTCTCTTAGTATCAATTTAACCGAATGCTTTTTGTTTACATATTTACATGTATGCTCATTGCAAAAAAACAATTTCCCAAAAGTTATTTCGCTGAAATTCATTGGATTAACAAACATCATGCATTTCCTTGAAAGGGCAAAATTACCTCTTACAATGTACTGAGAAAAATGATTTTTGTATTTGGATTAGTGTAAAAGTGTACCTACCACCATCTTATATATAGCGTCTACTATATCCAGTAGTTCTTGCCTTGTGATGTACCCATCATTATCTAAATCATAAAGTTTGAAAGCCCCTGAAATAAGAAACAAACATTTTTATGTTTCAATTGCATGACAAAAAGACCTGTCTATGTCGATTTTAATGAAACAAAAAAAGATAAAAGACGAAGTTATCTAATTATTATACATTCTCAATCATATTCATGTCTATGTGATTTGCATAAACGTACCTTGTATTACTAAGTGATAAATTTCATTCCAATAACAAATAATAATATCCTTAAAAAAATTAAATGCAAGATTCAAGCACCTGATTTTTTTTATTTATTTCTCCAAAGAAATGAATAATCATAAATAACAATTATAAGAGCATCATAATTAATTCCAGAGGTCGGATCAGATGCCCAAGAAGATCAAGTATCCACTGCTTACCAGCCATACATGCCTCGAGTCCAATGCATTGTACAAGAAGACGGAATATATTTCGTAGTCAAATTAAGTACAAAAAAAAGGCTTAATATATGACACCAATCCACCAAAATCAGCCAAAATTCGACCCAATGATAAATAATATCAGTTTTTGCTAAGAAGGTCATTATAACTAAGAAGGTCATTATAACTACCATTAAATATTGACGAAGTTATTGAAATCTACGTAGCATCAACCTACAGGAAGCCTGTCTTGGTTTTTAAAAAAACTATCATGCTATGTGTATGGCCCTGCGAAGCAATAAGTTGGAAGACATAAACACCATATGCAGATGACATTGGAATATAAAGGGAGTTGACGATTGAAAAGCTGAATTAATCTTGTCATGCAATTTTGTTGCAAGTAGGATTTTGTCGTGTACATGTATGGTCAATAAAAGATCCAAATATGAAGGAGGTGTGGCATACTCTGTGGTGTCCTTTATTCGAGTTCACTGAGATAAATCGAGTCACTGGAAATAATTTATGTTACTCAGTAACTGAGAAGGTCAAAGCAAATGTCTTCCTAATCTCATGTAGAAGTTTTTGAATAAATTCTGCATCATATATAGGAATGTAAAAACAGGTCGGCTAATTATTAAGGAGCACAAAAAGTGTTGATCAGAATTTTCTTAAGTTTGTTAGATAAAATGTTGTGTCCAAGGCTACAAACAATAAATTATGATGTCAAAGAAGAACTCCTGACCAGCGTCTTTTTAAAATCAACATCAGATGAGAGTGGTTTTTAAGGTATGTCACTTGTGAAATTTGTTAAATCAAGAATTTATTGGGAAGTATATTTTGGATAAGTACTCAAATAGAGTGACTCAAGATCGCAGAGAAAATAGGGGGTCGGTGTTCATCTTACTGATCTACGGTACAATGAAGTTGACTTTTTTGCACTTAAATGTTAATTCTTTGGTTAATTACTTAAATCTTTATTATATTTTATCAGGTGTAACCATGGCAAAATCATTCAAAATATTTTACGTAAAATATTTTGAATAATATTTATCATTGAAAAAATCTTGCAAATTAATGCGCGTAAATTATTGTGTGACCTTTTTGCACTAAAAAGTAACATATTTTGGGGTATTTAAAAACTAAATAGGCTATAAAACATTTTCTTAAATCAAGCGTTTTACGACTTAAGTGCTGATCAGTCATAAGTATCGAGTACTTTAAAATAATGAATGAACAAGTGGGGGTCAGTGATGTTAAGTTTGAAATATTGATCAAAATATGTGATTTTCAGGCATAAAATGGTGTTTATTTTATATTGAATTATTTGAAATATCTTCATTTTTTGGCAAAGTTTGTCGAAGGAAGGTGTAAAACTTGTTCTAAAAATATAAATTAAGACCTATATTAAATATTCCTATCAATATCATAATGGAAATATTCTCCAAGTAAAAGTATGTGAGGCTAAAAGTCCAAGATATTAAATTAGATAAATGTGCAGATTTGCAGAATTATCTGCTAAATGTCCTTCAAAAAATAGTCCTCACAAATCTTGCTTCTTTGTAGCTTTTT
The DNA here is from genome assembly GCF_032062105.1 of Saccostrea cuccullata. Classification (NCBI taxonomy): domain Eukaryota; kingdom Metazoa; phylum Mollusca; class Bivalvia; order Ostreida; family Ostreidae; genus Saccostrea; species Saccostrea cuccullata. The sequence goes on from NW_026930272.1 coordinate 373,711, forward strand.
GTGCAGTTTTTTAGTTGAATGTTAAAACAGTAACATTGTAGAAATTAAATATGTTATAAAAATTTAATTTTGATAAATAGTTTTGAAGTACATTTGTAAGAGGTTCTGCGTGAACTTTTCCAAAAAGCTGACGAGTGACCTACCTTAATTAACAATTTTAATAGTCAAAATATAAAAATATTTATATTTATTGTGTTTTTCCTGTTTATCCAACGTAGACTTACGCTGGGGTTGAGACTCTATAAACCTTGACGATAGAACATATATTTTAAAACAATAATATGCTCTTGCTCATGATATCACACAAAAATTCTATTCGAGGTGTCCAGCAAAGAAAATATTTAGAATTATGTAAATTATAACAAAGCTTTTTGTTGCATGAATGAAATAATGTGTGTATTTGTTGGTCTGTTGTGTTCTTTCCACGCAATTTAAAGATGATGACGTAAATACCTAGACAAAAAATGTCAGTTTTGATTCTTTCTAACTTAATGAGCGGATAAGTCAATTATATACCTCGTGAATGTACGTGCTAGATTAAAATTGACTTCCGGAAGAGATTTAGTGGAGAAATCTGCGGTTTGGCAACAAAAAAGAGATTTATTCATGAAGACTCATATCTATTCAATAAAGGCAGAGTTTTTGAGCATCCGAAATTTGTCGAAGATATTTTTGGAATGTTTATTAGGAAACCTGGCAAAGCTGACAAAGATATTTGGGACAATTCAGTGCATAACACACACGGAGAAAAAGAGTAATTGGCTCTCAAGGTTTTATAGCAAAGTGCATACTTTTAACTTTCGTATATAGCTTTGTTATCATTTTAACCTTGACAGAGTTGTTTCTTCTTTTTTCAATTAAAATTTAAATTTGTAAATTATAAGTAACGTACATTCACATACATGATTGATTTAATATCTTGTTAGACTGATTATATTTGTTCATCAATTAGAAACATCCGTAAAGCTCGTACTTTTATTTTGGCATTTGGCAGACAAAATATACATGTCATTGAAATCCTTTAATGTTTACATTTTTTATCAGAAAAACAATAACTACCTATTGATTTGGAACCATTTGTCTCTTGTTTCAAATTCAATATTTTTACTTACTTATTAAACATTCTGATTGGAAATACATGTAGTCGGTTTCAACAATCATTTAGATTACAACAGTGAACATACAATAAAACCCGATACTTTCACACCTTGTGATTGGTACTCAACCAAATTACTTCGTTGAAAATCACTCTGATTATTCACACAGGTACCGTGAAGTTGATATTGAAGGATGCTGGAGTTCCTTGAGACAACATTTATGTAGTCTTAAGATGGACACTTATTGTACTCCTTTATAAGCCGATCTCTTTTATTGTTTAATATAATGCATCTTCTACATGAAAAATACACTTGCCCTGACCTTTACTTGACATTCAGATAGATCAGCGACGTTTTATCAATTAACACTACTTATTTCTTTCATTTGTCGACTAGATATATCCCAAGACACCACAGAGTTTGCCATATCAAGCTTCATATTTGGATGTTTTACTGACAATAGACCAAAAAGACCAACTTAAAATTACTTGTGAATTATATGAAAAAAGAAATGTCTAGCCTTTCCATCGTCAACTTTCTTTTTTTGTAGTAATATTCCGCTATCTCATGAACATAGTGTATATGTCTTCCACTTTATTCGCTACTCTCAGCAAACTCTGAGAAGGATAAATTTTCAAACTCTGCAAGCTAACTAACATATATTTTGATTTCAACAACCTCGTTTCAAGTCAGCAGTTCGTAAATTTTATGGGCGTTATAATGACCTTATTATGACGTTATAATGACTAGTATATGCAAATATAACCACTGGGTCGTGTTTTACCTGCCTTTTTCCATACCAATTAAGCCTTTTCTTTTTGTACTCAAATCGACTACGGAATGTTCTGCCTACTTGATCAACACATAGGGCCCATGACGAGTGTGACAGGTCAACATGGAGAACTTTCTCATTCTAGGCACCTGATTCCACTTCTAGAAATCCTGGTTTGAGTTTACAATTTTGTATTGTTTGTAGTTTTTTTTATGATTTTGACCGCTGTTCGTCATCTTCGCCTTTTTCATGCTTCTAAAATCATTCAGAAGAAAGATAAATTTTCTGTTATCGCATTATGAATGATTAGTTTTATTAAAAGGGCGTTCAAATTCAAATTTGATGTAATAATGATTCGCACGTTAGTTAACTGATAATAGAATTTGTGAAAGAAACTCAAGAAACGCCCAACTCAGACATGAACATGCACATCATAGCATCTGTTATTAGCATCTGTCTAGAAACTCGTCATGTCAAGAGTTTGTCTACAACCCCTCGTAGAGGCTGTAAAGGCCATCAAACCTATTCCTGGGGATCCATTTCTTAAAGACATTACCATAGATATTCCGTATGGTAAAAGCAAAGCTAATAGAACAAATTTGCAAACAGCTTATTAGCTTAGCATAAAAATAATTTTTATATCAACAGCTTTCCATGTATATCAATATGATAGCAGACAGGAACTCCGGCATTGCGTCAAATAACTGTCCGCGCGTGCCAATATTGACAGCATTTGTGGTTTGTGGCGTCCATAAGACAGAAACCATTGTGTGCAAAAAGAAAACCACGAGGAACCGTTATCGTGCAAATATTGCTTGGAGAGGATGAAGGCTAATGAATAAATATCAATTAAGAACACAAACATGAACCGCATAGGCAGTCTACATAAAATGGCAATATCTTTGAGAAGATCAAGACGGACATTTATGATCGGCATTGTTCTCTTCATATATGCCATTTCAGACAGAATGAACTGTCATGGTTCATAAAGGACGTTTTAGTGTTTGAAGAAATACGTAATAAACAATAAATATATAAATGTTTTAAAGAAAAGGTGATAGAAGTAGACGATTGTATAGTCACCTTCACCATCAGACATACAGTATCAGAGAAGGGGTGTTGAATTCACAATAACATTCACAAGTGATGAGTTTTATGGGTCTTACAATGTGAGTTAAATATGCAATGATTTACAATGAAAATCACAAACATCAATTCTTAAGTCTATAAATAATTTTATTTTCCAGGGTAAAAATTGTCAACTCCCATTAGAGCATTACACTGTTACATGTATGTTGCCGTAGTGGCGCAGTGGTTAGAACATCTGCTCTAGACTCCCAAAGTAAGGAGTTCATCCTTAAGTCGCGGGTTCGAATCCCACTGTGGGACGTGGAGACAGGTCCTTTGGATGAGACCATATAAAGGTCCGTTGTCGCAGTAGGTGCTGGCAAAAAAAGATCCCTCACTACTCAATGGCCTTAAGTGCCGAGTATAGGACAAAGTTTGCAGCTCTCCATCGGCAAGTGATGACGTCTCCTTTTGAGTGAAAAATTCTCCAGATGGACGTAAAAAACTATACAATCAATCAATCATATCTTTACACTCCCAATACGATTGAAATTGTCGTTTATGACAAACATTAAAAAAGCACTTACATTTAAGTTTTTCTTGAACACTTCCCCTAGAAGTCACAGATAAGGCTGTTAAAAACTCGTGGAATTCTATATAACCGTCTCTGTTCTCATCAAATACATTGAATACAAACGACGCAAATTTACTGGGATCTCCGAAAGGGAAGAATTGCTTGTAGATTTTTGTGAATCCCTGGAAAGATAAAGGCAAATCTATTAAAAACAATGAATTGGTGTCTTCCTGAGTTTTCTAACATTAAAAGAGCATAATGTTTAATTAAAATATATAACAGTTTGTTTTTGACTTTATGGTCTGTAAAATTCATATCAAAATGCTTCAAATAAACACACTTTTTTCTTCCTTGAATATAATAATGAAAGCTTCTGTCTCGAGTCGTTAATTTTTGTTCTGCAAATATAAAATGGAAAATACTTTCCTTCGAAGTTACTCATTCCTATAATCTAAACTTCTGACTTTGATTGTGATTAAACATGTAATACTAGTACTAGTAAGTATTCCATTTTTTACGCAATTTTTTCGATTTGTTAACCGGACTTTATTAATTGATGCGAAGAAATCTTGCTAGGCATTATATAATGAAAATCAGTCCAGAAAGGCTACCACGTGTTAAACAAAATTGCATAAAATATTCTGGATATCAGTCAAAATACTGAAATGTGTTCACTTTTTTAAATCTATTTATTCCTCAAAGAATTCTGCAACAGAAGTAATACTAAACAAGAGCGAACTCCTCTGTTTTAAAAACATTTGCAATCGGATTAATTGGTGTAGACCGCAAAAGATCAAAGAAGCCAAACTCGTTTGCTCCTTTCATACTTTTACAACATTCAGGAATTTATACCCCATTCAAAATATAAACACAATGAAAGTTATTAATCTTTTCGCAGTCTGTTTTTCAAAGAACATGACGCACAAGTTCATGAAATCTCCTTATTAACGTGGGTTATGAAAGTATTTTAACAATTTTCTCTGTAGACTTAAAAATATGCGTCAAACATAACAGATAATCGGGGTCTTTAAAATTCTTCATCGTGGTAAAAAGAAAAATAACTAGAGGTACTGTGAGCAATGAGCTCACTAAATGATACCCCCCGCCTCCATATAGTTATAATTGCAAAGTCCATGTTTTGCTGTGGCCGGGAAACCCAAAATATGTGTCGGATCAAAAAGTAAAATAGGAGGTGCACAATGGCAATATGTAATAAAGATTCTGTGAAAGTTTCATCAAATTTCATTCAGTGGTATGAGAGGAGTTGCGGATAAGAGATGGGTACCCCAAAGCGTAACAGACGGACGGACGGACAGACGTACAGACGGACGGAATTAACGATTACTATATACCCTCCCGCTTTTCAAGCGGGGGGGGTATAATATAAATATTAAATACATAATGAAGAAACCATTTTTTTTTTATAAATGTGTACTTTTCTTTGACATTGTAACCTGACATGCCAAATATTTCCAATACACAGGAGAAACTGACGTATTTTGATAAGGAAATCAATTGCTTATGACATATTCGCAATATTGTGTGGCGAAACGGCGTTTGCTATAAATGTGGTTTAACGGTTATGGGCTGATCAGTTTGCAGTTAGGAATGGCCTCTCAAGAGCTTTATCGGTAATTAGGAAATAAAGCCCTTTGAAGGATTATAGCTTATGAATATTCCACTTGATTTAGTTCCACGCGCCATGTTATCCAAAAAGTCTGAATTCCTAAGGGGTGATTCTGGAAAGTCTCTAGAAATTGGAAAACAAATAAAAGAGTGCCTCAGGACGCAACATTGACCACACTGACGGACCTTTAACAGCAATATGTTAAGTTACATCGATTCATTTCACATTCTGACATGCTCATCGAGATCATGGTGAATTTTGTGTAATCTTGAGACAACTAGACCCAGGCCAATCCTCTTATTCTCACCTTCTATATTAAAAATGTAACTAGACCTAGGTTCTAATACATTGTAATTAACTTATCTTTGATTAAATATCTTCTTTGTCCGTCTGTCTATACGTTTGTCCGTCTGTTACGCTTTGGGGTACCCATCTCTTATCCGCAACTCCTCTCATACCACTGAAGGATATTTAATGAAACTTTCACAGAATCTTTATTACATATTGCCATTGCGCACCTCCTATTTACTTTTTGATCTGACATATATTTTGGATTTTCCAGAGCAAAACATGGACACTGCCATTATATTCATATCGGAGGCGGTGGGTATCATTTAGTGAGCTCATTGCTCACAGTACCTCTAGTTAATGATACTTTCAAGGTTTCTTTATAACATAATGCCATTATGCGCCTCCTATTTTAATCTGGCACTTATTTCTGGTCTCCCATAGCAAATCGTGGACTTTACAGTGTATAATGATATGGGAGGCAGGGTTATCATTAAGTGAACTCATTGCTATCAGTACTTGTAGTTTGTTCATTTTTATCTGTACAGTTATGTTTTCAAATCACTTAAGGTCAAGATCTAGTAAATTACTTTAGACTCATTTTTTGTGCTAGATCCATTGTGACGTCATAATCAATTTCAACTTTCTTTTTCCCGAACTTTACGGCTTCAGCAAAACTATGTAGAAAAATAGATATTTTCATGACATTTAATTTGAAATCATACGAAAAGTAAACCAGATACCTATATTTAATTTGATATTGGTTTAAAGAAGAGGCCATGGACATACTAATTACCGTTTTCTGTGAGACTGTAGGCAATCTGGATACATTTCCTTTGTCGAATATGAAAAAAACTCCCATATTCATAACTGGTTTTCTTAATTTTTCATTGAAAATAACAGTTTAAAATACAGTTTTCCTTCTTATTTACCTACAAATTATGGCCCGAAACACCTTACTTGACCAAGCTAAAGTTGTAAAGCATCAATGGAGAAACTTATTTGTCAAATCTGATAAATCTGTAGGCACCTTTCATTTACTAGATCTTGACCTTAAGAAAAAAATAGTGGATTATATATTTCTCATGAAATAAAAAAGGATTAAACATCATGCATCCTTTCCAAAAACGCATTGGTCTCAGAGTTTCACATTCTTATCATTTAGGCATTTTATTTCATTTATGATTTAGATTTTTCATAATTTTATTGCACGTTATTCTTCAAGAATGTTGAATCATCCTAGAATATGTCCTTTTTTCGTACATGTTGAGCCTAGTATGCATTAAACTGTTTTCACATCGTAAATTTAATTGCGTGACAATGTATTTTGCAATTATGCATCAATCAAACTAAAAGTTTTTCATGTTTATGCATTGTAAGCATTGTTTCTATGTGTCTCCATAGATAAAACATAAACAAAACAATGCTTTTATGCCTAATTAATAACAGAATCCCCCCATTATATTCCAGTGCCTTATCATTCACAAACGCTGTTCATTGGAATGAAAAGCTAGAATGAACACGTGCATTGTATCAGCTTTCTGTGTATATGTTCTGAACCCACTCTTGTCCTTCGACTTTGAAGTTTGACCCCACCCCCCATTAGACTTACCTCTAATGTCAGTTTACCATCTGGACAATCCTTCATAAAACCTTTGTACCTGTGGAAAATCGTACATTCGTGTTATTGTTATACTTGGCAAGATTTGATAGCTTATAGATGAAAGTTTTGACATAGAGGATATCTTTTTTATTTGTTTTCTCAGCTGAGCATATACAGCATTTCACATATGAAGAACACTTTTGATGATGTGTACTGTGTAAAATCAAGGTATACACATTTATCATTTTAAAACCATGTCAAACTGTCCAGACTTTACTACATGCATTTTCTTTTGCTATTTACATGTAAATACAGGTGTTTAACTATTTTTAAAAGCAAATGCAGAGACTGCATAATTATCATACTGAATTTTGTCTGATGGAATTCAAGACTCCAATAAACAAAATTTGTAAAAAGGAGGTATAACTTCACGTACTTACCAGTTTTGAATTTCTTTTTCTGTAACTGAAAAAAGAAAGAGGATTTCAATCAAATAGTAGCACGTGTAAAAATATGATTGTTCTTTTTTAAAATTCAATAAACATTTTACTGGATAAAGAACCAGGTATCAAATTCAATTTTTATAGGTACAAAATAGAAGTATGACAAAATTAAGTGAAAGTGAATCATATGAAGGGATTTGCTTTAAAATTATACTTGATAGAACTTGCTGCTTCTCACAGTTAAGAGTTTAAACAACATAGACAGTAAACATGTAAAGGATAAAAATGTGAAACTATCAGAATGTAATGATGTGAAACTGACATTGGACACACTCTCATTTGCAAAATTACATGTATTAAAATAGTCTTCGGACGTACTTTATTCTAAGACTTTGCATTTTAGATGTGCCATCTGAAGTGGACTAAGTTAGTAAGTAACCCCATTAACCTTAACCTTTTCACTTTGAGTGAAAACTTTAAATTACCAGTTGATCGTTGGTAAAGTCATACCTGACCTTGAAAAAAATGGGTAGCAACCTGCTCAAAATAACTAACGTGTTAATTTAATCCAAGGTCTGTGCGTAATGGTAAATTGGTAGACTTCACTTAAAGTTTTTACATATTTGATCTGGAAAATTGTTTAATATATATGGAGACGTTCCGTCTAGCAGAAGTAATACTTAATATTGTGAAAAAAAAGTAAATCTTTGAATTAAAAATATGTTTTAAAACAGAAGCCGAAACTGAGAATAAAAAAAAAAAAATAAATTCCTTTACAGAAATTGGACGTGTAACGCCTATTAAGCCTATTAGGCTGAAAGATATAGGGCCTTATCAAACCATGTTCTTTTGAATCATCTAAATGTCCAATGAAAGTATCAGATTGATGTCAGATATTCAAGCACAATGCAGTTGTCTCTTAATGGAAAAATTATGTCATATCCGGTCTGCCTTTTGTATTGATAAAATGACCAAACTATAAAAGCTCTAGATTGTATTCATATATAGAAAGGTTAAAATGTTTTGAAACCTTGAGATATCAGTACCAATTTATCATAACTTATACATACATGTAATCAGCTATAACTTTTCTTTAGATTTGTGTCATCGTAAAAAATTATATGTCCTGGATATAACCACCGTATTATACTGAAAAATTGGTGTGGTTTTTAAAGGACACATTATACACAGGGAAAGGGACAGGGAAAGGGATAAGGGGATGAAAAATCTCTAAACATCGACACTGCCATTCTTCATGTAATATTGAAAGGTATCCATCTCTTATCCGCAACTCCTCCAACACCACTGAATAGAAATTGATGATGCTTTCACAGATTCTTTATTATGTAACTTCATTTTGCATCTCTTAGTTTACTTTTTGATCTGACACTTATTTCAGGTCTCCCGGGGCAAAACATTGATTTTGCCATTATATCATATGAGAGGAAGGGGTATCATTCAGTAAATTCAGTGTTCACATTACCTCTAGTTTTCATGTTTTTACCTATTTATTGCCTGATTTTTATGATAATGAAAAATAATTTTTTTAATGTGTTTAACCTAATGTTCCATTTTTCTATTTCTACGGTTCTCGCGGTTTTTCGCGTTTTTTCTTTTAAATGCATTATTTATAAACATATTTGTGTCGATTCTAGTGTGCTTCTAGCATCTTTTCGCTGATCAAAGACAGTGTATTTATTATTGATGATTCTAGTTATAGCAATGGCACGTCATTCATCTTGACTTCGATTATGAAGCAGTCATTTTTTTAAAAAAATTATCAGATATTTTTGTCTTTTCTCTCATCTTGCAGTAAAGATGAAGCTGTTGTTTCACGGAGGGAAAGATACATCTTTAACCCACTACTGACTCCAGTCCATACTTTATGACAATAATGATACACTCTTGAATCAATATGATATATAACAGCATAAATGATTATTCAACAGTTCAAAACTTAATTAAATTGATTCTTATGATTAAGTACAGCAATAATAAGGGCATGAATCATGACCGACAACAGATTCTATTTATTCCTTTGGTGGATTATAGAAATGTTACAACTGAGTAGAAGACATGCTTTTTGATTTAAATAGAATATACCTTTACAGTTAAGGTGAAATAGTAGAAAGTATATTAAAACTATACTAGACTGAGGTGCTGTAAGCACTGAGATCTCACAGTGTTACACCTCCTCCCCTTCCGCTCTGATATAATAGTAAGTAAAATGGCAAAGTACATTTTTGCTGTTGGAAATCCCCATTATTTCTCCAATCAAATGTAAAATAAGCAAAATTGCACTACATACGACATAAAGAATCTCTGATAGTCGCAGTAAATTTTATTCAGTGGTACAGGAATAGTAGCGGATAAGATATGGATACCCTCTAAGTTTAAATAAGCCTGACAGTTTCTTGTCTTGTTATGAGAAACCCCAGATACCTCTTAGATCGAAAAGTAATATTTGACAATGAAGCCACCTTATAAGGACCATGTGAAAGTCTTATATAGGAGGATGGTATAGCAGAATTGTGGATACTGAAGAGATGCGTGCCTCCAATTGATATGGTTGGAAGGAAAGACACCCATAAAACCATATATATCTACCGTCTTCAACTTCAAGTGAGGGTACTTACAACTAGGCTCGTTACAAGGATTCTGAAAAGGGGGTTGCAGCCATCATATTTGGACAGGGTAATCCCTGTTCCAATTCAGAAGACATACATATCCCTAACTTGAAAAGCGATGGGTATATTATAAGTGAAAGGGTGTCCGCCCTTCCGTATATCCGTTTAACTTGGGACATATACTAGTATCCTCAACTCCCCAATACCACTGAATACCCGGTAATATCAAATTAGACTCTCACTCAATTAAATTACATAGTGCCACTGTGCACTTCTTATTTAACGAATAATCATATTTGAAGTTTCCCAAAGAAAAGCATGGCCACTGCCTTTCTTTTTGTAACAATAAGAGTATTTAACTCTTATCGGCAACTTTTTCCTTGTAAACCACTGAATAAAGACTCTTTTACGAAGACTTCTAGTATTTATAAGTGTCACTATGCACCTCATATTTTTCGTTTTGAGCGGATTCTTTTTATCGTTACCATAGCAAATCCCGGTAAATATAATTTTTTCCGTAAGAATTTGGTACCCATCTCTTATCCATAACTCCTCCTTTATTAATTAATAAAATTTACTAAAACTTTCACAGAATCTTAATATTACATTGTGCCATTGTTTACTCCTTTTATATATATTCTGCTTGGAAAGATATTATTGATGTTTCCTTTTTAAAAAACTTTGGAATTATACCCGGTACTCAAAAGGGAGCAGGGTCATCTATCATTTTGTGAGTTCAGTGATCACAGTATATCTTTAGTGTTAGGTATAGGTTTAATTGTCCCGTCACCATTTTTGATGGGCTCTGGGATATTTTGTAAGTCTTTCTTCGAAAATCTAAAATCACATGTACCTGCATGAAACAGATGAATAAATAAAAAATGAATTTCTTTCCTTTCAATTTTTCAAATTTTTTTCTTAAGAATTTTTGGTGGCTGGATCATATCCTTTGAAAGACCTTAAAATGTAAGTACACCTTTCATAAAAATATAGGTACTGTAGGTCCTGATATCTGAAAATAATACCCCCGGAGTAAAATGGCAAAGTTTAACAGTGGTTTGAGTGCAAACCACAAGATTCAAAGAGTAATACATTGTAATTTGATGCACAATTACACTATGAAAGAGGATTCTGTGAAAGTCTCATTAAATTTTCATTCAGTGGTAAATGGGTTGTTGTGGATAAAAGATTTAGGTACCCCAAATGTTATGGAAAGAATGACAGTGTCAAGGTCTTAGAAACCCAAATATGTGTCCAATCAAAACATAAAATAGGAGGTAAACAGTGAGAGGTACTAACTGTGAGCACTGAGCTCACAAAATGATACTCTCTATCTTTTCAGGCGGGGAAATAATATACCAATGATGAAAAATAAATCATTTTTCTTAAAGTAATTTTTGACCATTTTCTGAGGTACATCAAAAGAAGAAAAACAATCACATATGCACATAAAGATCTTAATGTACTTATTGGGTAAAAATTTCACACCCATATAGTGTCTTTCCAACCCATGAATGCTGATCACGATTGTCTTTTTTCCTTTGATGTACTTCAGAAAAATGGTCAGAAATTACTGCAAGAACAATATTTCCTTGATTTGACACGGATATATGAATACAATTATTAAATGTAAGAAGAAAGCATTCAGTTGTCTTAGCGCGCGAGTTTGTATCTTTATGCATCGAACTGGAAACTATCGTTTTTCAGCCGATGAAAGTCGATATCTCGTACAACATATACATATGATTTTCTGTTAATTAAAAGCACGTGCTGTATCTACAACCGTGCACAAAATGCATCTTTCAAATATGTATATAAATATATCGAGCAATTAAAAAGAAATATCGCTTAACAATTAGATGAGTACTTTTATCATAGGAAAGAAAGATGCACACGACCTCCTATTCCCGAGGCTTTCCGTTGATGACGATCAGGCGGCATTTGCTGGGGATTAGAATAACAGAAAACACGTGTGATGCTATAGGAAATTCTGTGTATACAGAAGAACTTAGCAGGGGTTTTCATTACCTGAAAAAATCTCGTTGTCTGTTTTAGTTTCTGTGGATTATAGAACGCTCAGTCCCTGGTGTAGCAAAATGTCGTATTATTTGATTAATGGTTTGATTGATTGATTTATGGTTTGATTGCATTATTTATTATACATATTTATATATGTTCATTACTGCATCGGGTCAAAGATGTAGAGAACTGGGACATTTTTCCTTATTGATTCATGATTTAATGCATGGCATTGTCTTATAATCCTAAAAGCCAAAACGATCTACATCTGAGGAATCATGAAAATTATTTATTTTACTTCCGCCTAGAATCTTTGTAAATATAATTAACTATGTCATCAGTTTGAAAGATAAATCACACCCAAATGTCTACATCTTTGAAAAATTGCTTATGACGTTTTAGTGGTAAAATAAATATCAGTTGTTCCAAGAAGGGAAACCATTTTCTGCACTTTTTCAAAATGTCGGAAATCATTACTTTCGCTACGATCCCTGTCAAAAATATCCATCACACAAACTTCCTTGGGAGAGGAAGAAACTACACTGAAAGAAAAACATAGTGAATTTAACTAGTGTGTTTCGTAAAGCGTTGGTCGTGATTAGTAAACTTTCAGTTTACTGGTTAAGATAGTGAGTTGTGGAGCGGGGGTCGTATAGATACTTAGATACCTAGAGAAAGTTACTCATTGATTCTAAATTTACTAATCTTATCTAGTAAATATACCAATATCTGGTAAAACTACTATTAAGGTAGTGATTGTATGGACAGTGAATCTAATTGTTTTCTTCGTGACATTAACTAGTTATGTTTTTTACAGTGTATGTCAATTTGTCAAACATCTCCAGTTAGATTTCTACAGACTAAGTGAGGGCATAAAATGATGGACTTACAAAAATTGTTTAAGGGTAGATATATACTTCGGGATAATAGGTTAATAAGAACATGTTTTATTGAAAGAACAATTGTATTTGTGCATTAATTAAACATTACACTGAAAGAAAAACCTAGTGAATCTAACTAGTGTGTTTCGTAAAGCGTTGGTCGTGATTAGTAAACTTTCAGTTTACTGGTTAAGATAGTGAGTTGTGGAGCGGGGGTCGTATAGATACTTAGATACCTAGTGAAAGTTACTTATCAATTCTAAATTTACTAATCTTATCTAGTAAATATACCAATATCTGGTAAAACTACTATTAAGGTAGTGATTGTATGGACAGTGAATCTACTAGTTTTCTTTGTGACATTAACTAGTTATTTTTTTACAGTGTTATAAATGGGGATGGGTGTGATCGGCAGGGAATGCTTACTTTTCCACGGCATCTGATCCCGTACTTCCTCTGCTTGAAATATGTATTGCTTCCGTGGAGATTTGAGCTGGAATATTTGGTCATAATAATCTCCATATTACGTAGATAAATTTTGTGAAGATTACATTACTCTAATCATTGCATTTCAGTGGTCTCATTTATATGATACAGTACCCAAAGGATTTGTAACCAATGTTTTTTGTATTGTGCATTTCAAAAAATATATATTATATATAAAAGAAAGAAAAAAAATTGGTTAAATAGCTCTGTTCTTTGTTTTTCATCACATGTAGCAATTTTGATCTCACGCATAAGCAAAATGAACAGGAAGTGTCTATCCCAAAACGTTGATGCAATCATGTAATGAAAGACAAATATCCGAGATTAAAAAGTTAGGTTACGGAATTATCGATACTATGGTTCCGGAACAATTGCATCAAAATAAGTTAACAGTACATGCTTTAACAGATTGGGGTTTTCCTTCATTTTATTTCAGTGGATCGATTTGGTGTCGTGTTTCGTAAATTCAAAAATTAATATTGTAAACGTGTTTGGCCTCACTTTGTTAATTGTTAAAGAATAATTTAGTACCATTGATTAGGGTTAACCGAGAATACCAAAAACTGTGTTTTCAAAGGATGTCTTCCTTGACAGTGGCGTAGCATCGTTTTTGAAAGTGGGGGGGCCAGGCAGAGAAAAATTTTTTTTTTACTTACCTGAAGAAGTTGACAAGCAAAAAAAAAAAAAAAAAAAAAAAAAAAAAAAAAAAAAAAATTTCCCCAAATGCAAAAAACAATTTTGGGGGGGGGGGGGGGGGGGGGGGGGGGTTAAACTTTTTTTCAGTGTCAACTACTTTTAGTACCAATTCTTATACTACATTTTGGGTACATTTCTAAAACTGGGGGGGCCAAACAGGCTTTGAATTAACATTTCCTATAGTGTAAGTAAGGTTGGGAAAAAAAGTGGGGGGGCCAGGCCCCCCCTGGCCCCCCCGGATACTACGCCCCTGCTTGATCATTATGTTGACATGTTAATACAATTCTGGTGAATTGACACAATTTACAGTTTTAGGTGATTGTTGCATATTGTTAAAATGCTTTATTTTTCTATCACTGAAACAACTTTGTCCATGAATTAAAGATACATAATAAATTTTTAACTTTTTTTCTTTGTCAGAGCATTGTTCTTGTGCAAAGACCAATATAATTATGCGCTTTCTAATTTCTTTTAAAGACTTTAGCACAAAAATTGGAGATGTTTGTATTGAATATTGAAAATGGTTTCTGTCATGATCAACTTGCTTTCATCCCAATATCCATGATAAGTAGCCTTTGATTGGAATTATACTAGTAAATCTTATGGGATTTTTCACTATTTCACTAAACATATTTGCAGTTGTACAAACTATTATACTTATGTGATAAAATTAAAAAAATACATGTATCTCATGTGAAGTGGGAAATAATCGAGGTTCTTTTATAATAAGAGAAACAGAAAGTAATGAAACTTATTATGTAATCATCGAGCTCATTGATGTCTTAGATTATTGTAAATGGCAGATGTTTCGCACAAAATGATATCAGAGATTATATGTATCTACTGTAATCTGATGAGAACTATTTTCAGAAATCAGAGAGAGGGCGAATATCAGCCATACCCATGATCAAAATTTACACATCTAGTTTTGAAAATTAATAATGACCTAATATGAATGCTCTTTACAGTATGTTCGTGTAAAAAGATTGTAATTGTGGTACAAGGCTTACCCTTATTCCTGTGACCTCAAATTGACGTATTACTTGAGAAATTACAAGAAGTGCCAGAAAATATGCATCAATCACAGAAACTGATGGTAAGACTTAATCGTTTTCTTATGAGCGGTTACATATACAGGCAGAAACAGCAAGATGTCAAGTGTATTTCAGGTAGTAGTGGGAGAATGATTTTGAGAGAAAAAATATATATTTCTCTTCTCTCTTATTTCTTAATTGTACTTTTTTATTTTCCCTGTATGTTTTTACATTTTACGGATATTTTTTGTAAGTGATGACTTGGCGTTTGGCGATAAAAAATGCATTTCTTTTTAATTTGCAGTAAATCACTGGCTTTAATTAAATTACATAGATCAGAATATATACCTGCTCCTGTAGGGCTGCACAATCAGTAATTGGTTGGCGCTATGAATTTGGCAGACGACAAACTTTGACGAATTAACTGCACGCCTGCACGTGCATTCCAAGAGAATAACATGCACTTCTTGCAACATGTGTTCTCTGACCAACATATCCCCAACACATTGCTTATGTACTTCTGTGAAACTCACGACATAACAGTAGCGAGTTCACAGAGGGTTCTTGACCAATGTTTCCATATGAACGATCGAGGAGAAAAAAACATAATTTATAAAGTTCGAGAGTTTGCTTATGTTTTAGTAATTCTAAAAACTAATCGCATTGCAAGGTATATTAATTATTCAGATAACGGAAAATGATGTTCGATAATTTTCTGTAATCATATTAATGTAATTTTCCGATTGACGATTCTAATTTTGGACCATGTCTAATAATATTTATGTCCTTTAATTATTGATGATTATAATGTTTCTTTTTTCTACAAAGGGGTACATTCAACTCGTTCGTATATGCATAAATATACGTGTATTGATTTTTGTTCGATTAACCAACAAGTTATAATTGCAAATGTCATTGCACACACAAATTACCCCCTTAAATCTTGCAGACTAAGCATATGCCATTCACAATATTGGAATATTTGCTTCAGATACGTTGAACAGAACCATTACAAGAATCGGAAATTCAGGAACAAACAGACCTAACTTAAAATAGGGAAAATCCCATACCAACAGATAACTAATAAATGCTGTGAAATCGATATTCCGACACTCAGAGAGGCATTATACAGAATCCAAGTCACACACTCTGTAGTTTTATGCAGAAAATTTCCCCATTGATCAAAGGAGGAAAACGTAAAACAAATCTGTACAGATATTGTGTATGTCTGTGTGTGTATATATATACTCACAATATGTCCGTTTCTTTAAATCTTCTACCTCCTCTGGTTTCAATTTACTGTTCTTTTTCCCCATGATGGTTGGAACAAGAAAATTGCATATAATAATGGTATATGGTGCTCCAAAGTTTCTAATTCCTCATGATTGTAACATATTGTGAGTACTTTTTATCGAAATCACTTTTGCTGATCGTTTACATCCGTGCAGCAACATGTAGGCACAATATACATAACATTAGGCACGTGAAGTTATGGGAGACTGTGGCTAAGCTCATCTGTATATTGGCAAAAACGCGGATTCCGTCAAATCATTCCGAAAGTCAAGTTGCTGCAGCTGTATATATAGAACATTTTGTGTGAACAATCCCGAGGGGTTATGAATGATAAACTCCGCGCCAATTAATGTGGAATTTTTTTCTACGGAAGGAAAGTTTACGATCGATCACAGAGCGGAGATCATTATCATTTAATCACGATAATCTTGAAAAATTATGTAATTGCATGCTAAGCAAAATTGGCTGGAAATTGGATTAAAAAATTTTTTCAATTTGTGGTGTAATATTAACTTTGTATTTTTTGAAGATGGAAATATTCTTCCATTGAAAATGACATTTCATTTTTAAACTTAGATGTGCACAAGTTCTTGAACAATAATTTGTATATCATTTTCAATAATAATGTATTTAATAACTTTACACAAAGTAATATAAAAATGACTTGTTTATAAATGCCTTATTCTGGGGAAAATTATGAAACAATAAACTAACGATGCCTTTCTCTCTCTAAAAATTGAATTTAAACCATAATTCATCGTAAAAAAAAAAAACTAAACGATGAAGACGCCATAACCTTCTTGAACGAAGTTGTTATAAATCAATTTCAATCATTAATATCAATAAAAACTATAAAACTAATATCTTTTCAACAAAGCAATCGTAGTATTCTGTATTTTGCTAAGATTCCTTTAACAGACAATGTTTGCCTTTTATAATTTAACTGTAAAAAGGAAAAGGCAACGATAACAGTCTCAAAAAATCTTAAAACAATACTAAACTATGAAGAGGACATAAACAACTGCCTGTAATATCTACTTATTTGTCAGTAGCATATCTCAGTATAAAACTGATCGTACTCGGAGCATATTCTTCGTTATCGAATAAGTTGGAAACTGTGTAAATACCATGATATGCAGGTAATAACGATATATTACTACTTAGATAAGGAACGTTGACGATTTAAAAATGAAATCATCTGATTTGTCACATAGTTCCGTTGTTAATTGGCCTTTATCGTCTACAGTCTGAAAAACACCCAAAATGTCGTAGAAATCTAAATGGATATTATATATTTTTTGCCACGAGCCAGGTTACTTCCATCCTTTTTTTAATGGCACTGAAATGTTCAAGTTACTGACTTTTACCAGAGATGTATTTTGTTACAGTTCCAAAACAAAAGACTACCTCAACCTTTTTACATCTTATTTTAAAATATGCTAAGAAAAGCAGGTGTATGTTAAATATATAGAATAGTAATTTACTTATATGTAAGTTAAGGTATATCTAACAATATTTGCATTTTTATTATGCAAATAATCTTTACGTAGAAACACTGATAGTTTTGGCTTGGTTTGAAATATTTGTTGTGCTTTGACTAAGCTTGGCGAAGAAAAAAAACACCAATTTTCGTTTCTAGCTACGCATTTCACTTGCCTTCGAAGCATC
Organism: Saccostrea cuccullata; assembly: GCF_032062105.1. Lineage (NCBI taxonomy): Eukaryota > Metazoa > Mollusca > Bivalvia > Ostreida > Ostreidae > Saccostrea > Saccostrea cuccullata. Next base: position 391,887 of record NW_026930272.1, read on the forward strand.
TCTCGCAGATAATTCTATAAATCTACTTATTCATTATTGAACCAAAAGTCAGAGGAATGACTTTCGACACGGAATCTGGATTTTTATAAAGCTCCCCGCAGAACTAATTGAGTAAAACAGCCATCGAAGGTCAAAGCTTAACATCTCATTGCTGAACCAAGACATTAACGACGCGTTCTGATGTTCCGAATAAGGCTACCTACGAAGGAGGCGGACTTTTTTCAGTCTTTGATTTGTTCCAAAAATAGTTGCCGAACGCGGATGAAGTCTATTTTGAGCTATACTTACGGAGACCAGAAATCAAAGGTGAAAGCTATGCGTGAGCTAAGGATTTTGCTTTTCATGTGTTGTGATGGATTATGAAAGTTCGAGAGTATTTCTCATAAATTTCTCTTCTGTTTCTATTGGAAGAGTTTAAGTTTCAAGGCAGTTCAAGCTAGACAGGTGTTTTGATCTCAAACTGGCACGTGAAAGTATTATCGTTTTTGAAAGAAAAAAATATTTGTCAAGTTCACCTGAAAAAGTTCAGACAATCCACAAACATGAGACCCACAGGCAGAAAAAGCAAAAATCAGTTCAGTATTGAAAAGTAAACGGGGGGACTCAAATTTACACTACATGTACTTCATTTTGCTTCCATGTCAATGTTACTTATCATGGCTTTGCTGTTCTTGGGCAGCTAAATTGAAAAAAAATCTCATATATTCCTAAGTAAAACTTTCATACTGATCTATGACAGCAGTATTTATAACTTACACAATGAAAATATATAATAAATACATGTGCTATTCAAACCCTTCATGGGAAGTATGGAAATACTTAAAGAAAAAAAACTCTCGATAAGTATTTATTTTAAAAGAGCATTAAACAAATTAAACTTGAATGGAAATGTTTAAGAAGAATTTAGTGGTTTCGTTTTTATTTCCAATCTACAAATTATAGCAATTTGCATATCTAAGAAAACATCTTCCAATCATCATAAGTCATAAACAATACGTAATTTGCTGCATATATATCTCTAACACAACACATCATAGTCAAAATTTTTATTAAAAAATGTGTTTAAATAATTTTGTTGAATAAAACAATATGACTGCTGCATAAAAAAACAAAAATACTGAATAAATACATTGTATTCCTTTTGAGAGCACTCATGTCTTTTGTCTTTTGGGGGGGGGGCCTTCCCCCATCTCTGAGGGGCTTTAATTCTAATTAGGATCAATATATTGCCTCCTCAAAAGATTCCTTTTCCTGGAAACGATTAATGTTAAGGCACAAATTTAGAGCTGCTATCCCTAAAACTACCTTGATCTTGAGGACATATACTCTTGGTCCAGGGTTATTAGTCACTAGACACACAACTTGTTACTTATAATAAGTTTCTCCATCAGAATTTGAATCTATTGGATGAGTGAGTCACACATACATGTATAAGCAGTTAAACATATATGGACAAAATATTTCCTGAATAAAATATAAAATATCTGAAAAGAAAATTTGCATAAAAAAAAATGAAGTGTAGAGAGGCATTTTTTAAACTCGTGAATATAGAACTGTTGAAGACAGCATGTCCTTGGATTGGAACAATTACATGTATTGTATGATGTAACAAACTTGCTAGTGTGAAAAATATACCAGATGTAAAATAAAAGTAGGGCTTTCTAACACACATGAATCTAATAAAGTAATATGCTCTTACACTGGTATGTCTGTGCCTCATTCATAAACAAAAATCACACATAGTATAGTTATAGATATGACAGATGACTTAATGTACATTTGTTAAAATGAATAAAATATACGAGGGTTGATCCAAAAGTTCGTGGAATTTCTTCATATTTTATTCATTTTTAAGTGAAATTGATTGAAAATTACAAATGAGAATATAGACACTTGTTGAATATTTGAAATAAAAAAACATTTAAAATATTTATGAAAGCAGTCTATGGCAGTTGCCATAGAAAATTTTGGAAAGGAGACATTTGCGTTTATTTTCATTTCAGTTCTTAATACGTGATATTAAATAAAACAGCCCTATGTGGTATATAAAACGAAAATTATGTCATTATTACAATTGCTTGATCTTTTATAAACGTTTGTGTGAGGGTTTTACTGATTTTATTGGATATTTAATTTAATAGTTGATGACTTATTGTTCATCTTTAAGTTGTTAGAAAACGCCAAATTTCAGGCAAATCATAATATTTGTGAAAATACCGGGATCACCTTATCTTGAACGCATATATTATTGACATAGGCTGGGGAAAAATGTATATAGTTACTAGTTTTCCAGCAGCATAAGAAATTTAAGAAAAATAGAACGTCCTAGGACATTGATTAAAGGTGTGGCGGCCTTTTGGAGGCTCTGTTTTAAGTGTTTATCCCCCTAGACAAATTAAAAACGTTAATGGACGTTGTCCTAATGCTAACGTACTGCTTTTGACATTTGCTACTGAAATTGGAAAATCATGTGGAAAGATTAGGAGTATTTTGAAATATGAGTTAAAAATGAAGATAAATTGGTGCAAGAGGACACCCAGGCTTTTCTTGAGAAAAAAAATGGAGAAAAAGGGCAGTATTTTGCAGAATTGCGTTTTCGACTGGAACATTAGGGTGAGATGCTTTTATAACGTGGCGTGACATATCAAACTTGAAATAACGTAAATTTCCCCCGGGTTTCACAACTATCCATTTTCAGAAAGCTCGTGTGACCTTATTGGTGATTAGAAAGTGGTGAAATTTTCCAATATTGTTTCATTATGACTCTATATTATAAATATGCCTGTTATTTGTTTTTATCAAATCACGATAAAAGTTTAGAAAGAAATTCCACGAACTTTTGGATTTACAACAGCTTTGGAAGGTGTCAAAGGCATACATGTACAAAATTAGGGCTGTAAAAATGAAGAGAAAATATACTATAATTTTTTAACTTTTAAAATGTTCTCTACATTCACATTTTGAGAAAGATAAAAATACCAGGAAAATAATGAAAGGGTTATAAATATATTTACATTGATGTTAGCACTACAGTCAAAAACCCCAATTTGTATAAGCTTATGTGTGCTATGTGATGTCAAATGTATTTCGTTGACCATTTTCAATGATTTTTAAATCAAAAATGTAAATATAAGAAAAAGCAGTACAGTTAATGGAGTAATACTGTTTACACATTAAACTACATTGCCAATTATACAAATCATCATGTTTTCCAATGTTTGTATACCATAATAAGCCCCCAAAACATTCACTTCAACTTGCATCATTTCCAAAGTACAGTCCTCATGTATTCATTATACTGCAAACACAAAACTTTTGAAAAAGCATGACAAGTTTCTTTCAAGGGAAACTATTCTTTCATCAAAAGAAAAATTATGCAACAATACTAATAAACAAAACAATAAATATGAATTTTTAGGAATTTTACCTCAAAGGAAATGATAGTCATCAATAACGTGATTCTACAATCATCATCATCATCATGATCAAATGACATTAATGTTCTCTAAAATATTTATTAATTTCAACAAACATTATAATTTAGATACGTGTACCTATTTCTCAGAAAGAAAGAACTTTGAAAAAAAAAACAACTACAAACTATACATACATGTACATGTATGTATGACAACCACTAAGTACAAATAATTGTTTTAAGGTAGGATTCTTCTCACCTTTCTTGTATTTAAAAATTAATGAAATTTTCACAGAATCAAAAGGACAATATTACTAACTGATGGTATCAGTGAGATTAAATTTGACCGTTTAATATTAGAGGCAAGGTCAGGTCAAGGTCATTACCTTTTTCTTGGACATTAAGAATTAAAAAATACTGTTTCCAATCATGTGATCCCTACTTGTAATTCAAAAGATTGAAAGTTTTTCTTTTTGCATAAAAAGATACTACCATATAGGGCCTATAAGATGATATTACCAAATTGACATGAATAATTTAAATAAAATGGATATTTGCTAATCCAAATTTCCTCTAATTTTCTTAAATTTTTAGGATTTATTAGTTATTTTTATATGCTTTCTATATTCAACCTTTTCCAATTTTTACATATAGTAAAGTTGTAACATAAAGGTACAAAATGATACAAAAACTAAAAGTTTTGATCATTTACTAAGAGAGAAATAACACTTTACGGATTTTTGGCTCAAATGTACTTATATTTGAAGCATTTAGAAGCCAACATAGTTCTAGTATGTGTGAAAAATCTTATTTATTTGGTATATTTTGAAACTTTAGTCCCTTATTATTAATTTAACTTACATTTGAAAATTTCGTCTAGTCTTTGATTGCGTAAAAATTATAACTAAATTCAATGTTCTATAATAATTTTGAGAGCTAGAAAAGAAGATATTTTCATACGCCACCATTCCACCAAAAATAGTCCCTGCTAGTTTTCAAATGCAGTTTAACAATTCTATTTAAAGTTGTATGATTGTGATGAGGAAAGAAAAATATGGTCTTTTAAATCTCTTACATCCAAATTTATAGGACATATCATCAAATGTACTTTGAATATTCCATCTAGTCAGAAACCAGAGAAGAATCCTACCTTAATTAAACTAAGGCCAAAGTTTTTTTTTCTCTTGGTTTACGATTCCGGCGACCCTATTTTTCCCTATTTACGAAAATAAAAATAATGTGTCAGACTCGAAATTTTGTCGACCAAACCAAGATTTACAACACATCTTAATCATTAACCCAAACTCTCACTAAAATTCAATGAACTCCACAAATACAAATTATCAAACCACATTGCCAATGACCAGCTAAAACCATTCATCGGTCGAATACTCCGTCGGAACTCCTCTAGATTTTACACTTCCGGGTATGAAAAAGTCCATTGTTACGTCTCTGGTTATACACAACAAGACGCAAAACAGCTGGACAGCGATCGATGTCATGCCAAAGATGTTGGAGAAGATTTTAGATCTTTATTATTGTCAAATAATTAATTCATGCTGTGAATACAGACATATTTTTACTGATGAATTGTGAAGTTATTAGCTTTCTAAGAGGTTACACATCAGAAGACAGATTCGATAAACATAAGTAGCTGTTCACAAAACTTTTAATAGAAAAAGAATTTTATATTGAAAACAAGTTTGACGAGAAATTAACAGAATTTTTCTACTACAGTGTATAGAAGAAATGAAAAAAATGTTTTGATAGACAACATTAATCTGACAATAAGAAACTTTTAAAGTTTAATTGTAGTACATGTAGTAGTGAATTTTATTTAATGTCAATCCTGTTTTCTTATTTTTTCTAGATATTTATATACCTTGTAATTGGGGGAAATATCTTTTAAGATTCTTTTTCTCTTTTTTAATCATTTTAAATACAATGTTTATACAGAAAAATTATTGAATTGTATGTAAGTTTTAAACAATGAAATAGTTTTATAATGATTAAAGTGTGCCACGAATAGGCACCAAGAAGTCCTCCTAAATTTCAAAACTTCTCCTTAAAATTTCTTTGAGGGAGAAGTGAAGTTTCCTTCATGGGTCTAGGTAATTGGTCCCTGGACACACATATCTTAAGGTAAAGGTTTGTTGTGAAATTAAGTAATCCATCACTTTTGGAGTTTCCAATTTTTTTTTCGTAAGTGGAAAGGCTGACCAGAGAATAGCCAATTTGCTTAATTTTACCCATATTTGTCCCAGTGCAATGTGTCTATTATGGAAACTCAGACTTGTTACCCGGAAGAATTAAAATCATCAACAGTAACAAAGCCTGATACTCACATTTCTGTTCTTGAGTCATTTCACGTGTGATTCATTTTTCTTGACATAAAACCGAATGGTAAGAAAAATAATTTTAAAAGTTGAAAAATCTTATGTGTTTATTATTTTTATTTGAATACATTTCAATGCTACTCGAGAAAAAAAATATGTCAAGGTTCCAAATTATTTTTATTTTTATTTTTCAACCGCCCAATGCATATTTTTGTGTCAAAAAATCGTAAACCAAAAAAAATAAAAACTTTGGCCTAAGGGAATCATATAAGCATGCATGCACACAGGGGGAAAAAATGGCACAAAAAGTCAAAAAAGGGATTTAACACTGATTTTTCATGATCTTTACGAGTCATACAAGGGAGCAATAAGCTCATACTTCTGCGTAGACCCCCCTTCTTCCATGATATGATCAAACAATTGTGAAACACTTCTTTTGCGAGAAATAGTTAAATACCTCTCATTACCTGAACCTCTACTTTGAGTTTTCAGTCCCAGCTTTTGAGAATGCTGGTGGATGAAGGCCCGCTCTTCCTTGCTGAACTCTGGAGCAAAGGCTAGGTCTTCCTGCTTGTCCGACTTGGCGTAATTGTTTATCACTTCTGTAATTTTCTTTTTGAAGTCCACCATGGCCTTGGCGTGGTCTCCATGTAGTCCCAGACCTTGTCTATTGAGGAGGGTGTGGTTTGTCAAGGTGACAGCTACAGGTTCAGCCAATCCCTTGTTTCCTTCTGCTCCGACTCCGCCCCCTGTCCAACCCATCTTCTTAAGCAGACGGCTGCCTATGTTGTCATCAGGAATGGCTAAAACCTAAAAAACAAGAGGCCCATGGGCCACATCGCTCACCTGAGTAACTTGGGTGATGCAGATCTTTACCAGATTCCCCCTCTTGCTATACCAATCATGCCCAACAACCCCCTTCCCTTATTTATTTTTAAAAAAAACTTTAGAATCTACACAACCCAAGGATGCTTCCACATAAGTTTCAGCTTTCCTGGCCCAGTGGTTCTTGAGAAGAAGATTTTTAAAGATTTGTTCTATATATTTCTATGTAAAACTTGGATTCCCTATTGTGGCCCCGCCCTACCCCCGGGGGTCATGATTTTAACAATTTAATATCTACACTACCCAAGGATGCTTCCACACAAGTTTCAGCTTTTCTGGCCCAGTGGTTCTTGAGAAGAAGATTTTTAAAGATTTGTTCTATATATTTCTATGTAAAACTTGGATTCCCTGAAAATTGTAGCCCCGCCCTACCCCCGGGGGTCATGCTTTTAACAATTTAATATCTACACTACCCAAGGATGCTTCCACATAAGTTTCAGCTTTCCTGGCCCAGTGGTTCTTGAGAAGAAGATTTTTAAAGATTTGTTCTATATATTTCTATGTAAAACTTGGATTCCCTATTGTGGCCCCGCCCTATCCCCGGGGGTCATGATTTTAACAATTTAATATTTACACTACCCAAGGATGCTTTCATATAAGTTTCAGCTTTCCTGGCCCAATGGTTCTTGAGAAGAAGATTTTTAAAGATTTGTTCTATATATTTCTATGTAAAAATTGGATTCCCTATTGTGGCCCCACCCTACTCCCGGGGGTCATGATTTTAACAATTTAATATCTACACTACCCAAGGATGCTTCCACATAAGTTTCAGCTTTCCTGGCGCAGTGGTTCTTGAGAAGAAGATTTTTAAAGATTTGTTCTATATATTTCTATGTAAAACTTGGATTCCTGCTATTGTAGCCCCGCCCTACCCCCGGGGGTCATGATTTTAACAATTTAATATTTACACTACCCAAGGATGTTTCCACATAAGTTTCAGCTTTCCTGGCCCAGTGGTTCTTGAGAAGAAGATTTTTAAAGATTTGTTCTATATATTTCTATGTAAAAATTGGATTCCCTATTGTGGCCCCGCCCTACCCCCGGGGGTCATGATTTTTACAATTTAATATCTACACTACCCAGGGATGCTTCCACATAAGTTTCAGCTTTCCTGGCCCAGTGGTTCTTGAGAAGAAGATTTTTTAGTGATCCCACCCTATTTTTGTCTTTCCTTGATCATCTCCCCTTGTAAGGGGACTTGGCCCTTTATTTTGACATTTAAATTCCCATTCACCCAAGGATGCTTTGTACCAAGTTTGGTTAAAATTTGCCCATTGGTTCTTGAGAAGAAGTCGAAAATGTGAAAAGTTTACAGACGGACGGACAGACAGACAGACGGACGGACAGACGGACAGACAGACGGACGGACGACGGACAAAATGTGATCAGAAAAGCTCACTTGAGCCTTCGGCTCAGGTGAGCTAATAAATGTTATATCTTCCATTACTTTTATAATCTACAGATATTCATTTTTATTGAGTACACTTATTACTAATAAATTATTCATATGCAAGTTAATAGAAAAGACAGATCTTTAAATCCATTAGAGTGTATGCACACAAAGGGGAATAATTTCAACATGAAGATTTTTTTTTAAAATACAGATTTAAATAGCTGCGTTTTTATATAGAAAAGAAAGTTTTCATGATCATTTAAGAAACTTTATAAGAATATTTTTACTTTTTCAAAGACTCTTATATCAGTGAAATATACCTGTTTCTGAATTTCCCCCATCACCTCGTCTCGTCCAACATCAGCTTCACTGGAATCCACTGCCTGCTTGATTTTGATGGTATAACAGATCTGCCTCAGTCTCTCTAGGGCTTTCTCCGAAGCCACAGATTTAGATGTAGCTTTGGTGGTGCCCATGTACTCCACCAAATTATGTCCCTCTAACAACACCCTGCAACGTGTTCCTGACATGTCCACATGAAAATCATATTCCAGGTTGGCATGGTTCATAGCAGCACTGTTCTGTAGTATGGATACAGCATTCTGTTCAGCCTCTGGGTTTGATCTCTCAAAGATGATGAATCTGGTTAAATCTCCATGGAGTTCACTCTCTTTTCTCTTACGGGATCCAGGTTTGGGCACCACAGCAACTGGTTCTTCTGCTATAAATCCTGGTTCGCTTTCTGGTTCTTCATCAAAGGCCTGAAGTTCCTGTTTTTCAGGGTTAACTCTCACTACCTTCAGGTATTTCCTTGAAAGTTTTTCTTGTCCTATTTCAAAGGCCTTGTTCTTAGCACCCTTCTTATTAGAATCCTCCCCTGTTGCTACTACGACATTGTCAATGATAACTGTGCAGACAAACTTAGGCTGTCCTTTGACAGAAACATCACTGAATTGTGCGTCGATCTTCATCCTAGTTTTTGTGGCAACCATATGAAAAATGTCCACTGGAGATCGCTGTGGATGGTTCTTCCTGTAGGTGGCATAATGATTGGCAAATGCATGAAACTGATTCTCTTCTTCACTTATGAACGAGTTGGCGGGAACTTCTGGACCTTTATTTGTGGATTTCCCCTTCTTGGAGAACCCTAATCCTGATTTCTGTTGAGAGTTCTGTGCAGTCATTTGCGGATGCACAACAGGCTGAGGTTGACAACTCTCTAGAAATTCTTCCTTCATCTTCTGTTTCACACTTTCTGTGGCCACATCTGTGCTGTGAAATTCTGTGCTGGCTTTCACGAAGTGAAAATTTGGTGCAACAGTCATTTTGCTAGCTGCCTTTTGTGCATTGTTTGAATTTGAAGCCTGGTTTGGGGGTTTCCCAGATGAAGCTACAGAGAATCTGTTCGTTGTTTTCTCTTTAGCACTTGGTTCACCACTAAAAGAGGATTTTTCAGTCTGTTTTTTAACTGGTTGTGCGTCCGATTGCTTTACAAACTTAACAGTCTCTAAACCCTTTAGTCTCTTTGGCACATTCTCCATCTTCATTGAGTTGTGAGAGTTGAGATCACTGCTCATTTCTTTAATTTTATCCATTACTAACATAGGATACCTACATCCATACATCTCAACATTCAAATAACAATTGGCTAGGCACACTAAGGACTCATTGCTGACTGTACCATAGTTAGCTATCATAAAAGCTCTCCTCAGGTCCCATTCTACGTTGCTTTCGTATGGACTACGAAATGTTTCCACAATGGAGGGTATGTCCTCGTGAGACATTTTCTTAGATTCCATTATCTGAAATGTCAATTATATTATGTCAGTTTACACACGTCTGGTTACACAAGTACGGTCTGTAACATTTCAAAAATCATAGCATTACACATCTTTTAGCACATTGTCTGGTTTTGAGTGAAACTACGGAAAATAATTATTTTAATATGAAAATTATTTGTAAACTTGTTATATAGTTAAAATGATAAATCGTTTTAGAAAATGTTTTTTGGAGCGAGTAAAAACTACAAATCAATAATATTTATCTTTTTTACATTGAAATCACTTGGTTAAAAAAGTATATTGAAATAAAAAAATTATTCTAAACGTGGTAATAGTGGTAAGGGCTTGTCCCATATTTTTTATTCTTCGTGTGTTAACAAAATTTTATTGTTAGATTTATTCTAACTATTTTCAGTATATATTTCTAGCATTTAAGATATTGTACAACATCGTCAATTGTAGTACAAAATAAAATATATTAAAAGTGTAAGCCGTTTATTAGTGCTGAATTTTCATATATCCCATTTCTTAAAAAATAATTTAAATCGTCGGACTTCCAATACGGCAAATAGAGCCGGTTTCTGTGGAGTACAGATTGGACGATATCAATAAACCAATGTAAATATAACCTATGAGCTTGAAGCGACGAAAGGAAGGCATTATTACAATGCAATGCAATGCACTTTATGTTATTCCTTTTTTTATTATGTTTATCACAGACATTGTTTTAAAATTGTTTATGGTAGTGTCCATTTTAAAAAAAAAAAATAAAGTTGGAATTATAAATTAATTTGATATTGAATTGATATTAACCAACTCTTGACAGAAAATGTCCTCTTGTTTATAACTTTTTGTTTGCCTGGGAAGGGGGGGGGGGCTACAGACGTAGTAAAAATATATGACATTTTTCAAAAATGTAAATTTTCATCATTTCATTAATTAATTGGGAAAAGAAGTAATTAAAAAGTAATGAGAATTAGATTTAAAACTTGACTTTATATTTTAACAACTTGGAGACTCCAGTGTATGTAATATGCAAGCTCATGTAATTGTAAATAATTCAGTGTAATTTACTAACTAAAGATAATTCTGTTTCCAAACCAATTTCTTTTTCACTATTTGTCAGTTTATGGTATAATGTACGCATTTTTCAATTTTCATTAGGTAAAATTTGAAGCCATTCCAAATATTGGCCCATAGATCCAGATTTTGTTGATAATTTTTTTTTACATAAACAACATTTATTATTTCAAGCAATTTTGTAACCCTTTAGCCGCCATGAGGGTTTTTCCCGTGACGTCACGGATCGATGTTGAACTGATTTTGGATTCCCCTACTTTTAAATATTTAAAAAATTTTTAAAATGTTCAACCATTGAATTATTTGTGTTTTTTTAAAAATATTTTTAAAGCAATAATATACCAAAAAATGTTTTTGTTTTTTAAATTGACAGTAAAACTTGAATCCTAGAGTCGTTAACATAAAATGAACACATTTTTAGGAATATAAATACACAAGTCCTTCCAAGGCAGCATAGGCCCAAAAATAATACCATCAAATATTTTGGGATAAAAAACTTTAATTGAGAGTCTTCGTAAGTTTATTGATTCCTTGCCAATAAAAAAATCATGTTATATAACAAAAAAAAAGAGTTAATATTACTGTAAACACACTTTTTGTTTCCTGTAACATTCCCAAATAACACAGGGTCAGTCTGTAGGGGTTTTTTGCCTAATGTATGATCTCACATATTGAAGCTTAATAAAGTTTCCATTTAAAACATTAATTTTCACTTTTTCTTCATACCTAAATAATTAGGGCCAAACCAGGAAATAACCAGGTGGGGACACATAGAAAACGAAGCTAAACAAATGACATATTTAATTGAAGGTTGACTAGGATGACATTTATATTTCAAGTAAAGCTACAATAAATTATTTTTGAATTAACATTCTAAAGTCAATCTTTATAAAAATTGCATCAGCTGATTGACAGATTAGTAGCAATTTGATTGTATCGGTCGAGTTATAGGAAAGAAACATATTTTTATGCCTTCTTTCTTGGCAAATCATCATCTGCCCAAAATCAGTTCAAGGACCCATTTAGTCATACTATACACGAGTCCTTCTGTATGTACGTCGGCGCAGGACCGATGGACCGACGCTAATTTAGAACACTGGTTAAAATGATAAATCATTTTGGAGCGATTCTGCAACTATCTGCTACATTGCAAGTATATGGGAGGTATTCTAAATGTGGTTTTATAACTATTTTCAGTTTCTAGCATTTAAGATATTGTGAGTCTCAATAGTCAATATCTTCGTGTGATGTTTTACACGTGTTAGTATTATTTAAATTAGTACTAAGTGTATCCATTCAACTGATTAACCATAGAATGCAAGTATCAGTTAATGAGACTACTACTTCTGTTTCTACACAAATTCAATCAAAATTCTTTTTCTCTTTTACAAGAATCAAAACTGAAACTACACAATACTGCAGGAGTTGACCGCAGGAGTTATGTATGCGATAAAAACACAATGTTTGAGTAAAATAATGTATAAATATTTTTTGAAAATCTACGTTACAGTGTAAATCATGATTGATGACAAAATATTTCCTTACATAATACAATATTCAATTATAAAAGTAATTTTTCCTGTCACGCATTTTCCATTTCAAGCGTTGTTTTTAAAGGAAATTCCTGGCGCTCTGAAAAATCTAGAACCAACTTTAGCAACGGGGAAAATATCCGGCATAAGTTGTATGCCTTGGTTCACAGGCACTTGACGTTCTACTTGACAATAAAACCCTTACCTAATAAATCACTGGATTAATTAGAGATGGTTAATTTTGTTTTAAATTATACTAATAACTGAGAAAAAAAATTAATATAAAATTTCAAGTGAAAATAGCTTTTGTTCATAAAAATAGTGTATCATACGAGTACGGTGTAATAACATATTCATCATTTATGTATCTGATTATATATTAGAATCTAAAGTATATTTCCAATCTAGAAATCGAATTTTAACATATATGTGCACCTTTTTTCACTGGTATAAAGTGTGTTCCTTTTAAATTCATTTTCCATTTCAAAAAATGTATCGTTACGGAACAAATCAAAGAAACAATTCAATTTTTAAAGGTCATATGTTTTGTAAATATCACATTACGGAACGTACATATGTGTATAACTACGATGAAGATGACATGAAGTGGAAAACTTTCTTGATAATTATCTCAGGACTCTTTTATCTAGCAAATGGTAAGGTGAGAGAAAGAGGGTAAGAGAGAGAGAGAGAGAGAGAGAGAGAGAGAGAGAGAGAATTTCTATATAAACGAAATATAAAATCTATTTTCAGGCTCATGCGATCCAATCTGTGCATCAGAATTGTACTGTCATGAAACAGAATGCATAGGTAAGTATATTTTGTTTTCTTTGTAAAGGAATTATTTTTCTTTGGAGACAGACTTTCTAGCCATACCTGTATATCTAAATCTAGATCTGCTCCAAAACGCGCTATACATGTGCAATACTAGTAAGTGCATCTATATAAAACACAATTCAACACATACAGAAATAAATATTTTAATTTTATGCTAATATTTATCTTAATTGAAAACGCGCTAGATATATGCAATATAAGTGCATAGAACATATTTTTAGAAATACATATTGATGTATAAGATATAAGAAATCAAATGCGCTAAAAGGCAGACACCCTTCCTACTTTTCAATTCTTGATTTTGAATAGGTACGATACATTCCACATTAGAACAACATACGTGATGCGGGTAGGGGAGGGAGGAAGGGGTGTTGAAAAATACTCAGACTGTACAATTAATGCACATAATCAGAGAGGGGATCCTTCACCACTAGTACCTTTACAATTAGACTGTACATGTACTTTTAGAACTTCCAAAACTCTCCACGCCTCCAGAAGTGATAAAGACAACTTGTGGAATCTTATCTGTCAGATGGCGGGGTTGGACATCTAAAAAAGACAGCGGGGATTCAAGAATATCCCATTACATGTAAGTATTTAACTGCCTTAGACAGAAAGCAATAATTACACCACCATCCCCATCCCCACGCATTTAAAAAAAAAAAAAAAAAAAAATTGACAATTCATGAACAATGCCACATATCTTTTTATATTGGTAGTTTACTGAGTAGCACAGAGGCGGATCCGGATAAATGGGAGGCGTTTTCCCGCTACAACCACTATGTTGAGGATCAATCGTTTGTGGAAGTCTTCAGTATTCCACAGGGATCTCCACGTCGTCACAGATACCGTGTGGATGTCTATATCGCCATTAACAACACTGTGATCAACGCATTTACCCCTGGATTCCCTTCAGAATTCTATTCTGCAGATTGCACAGGTAATGGTTTTTATTTTAAACAATGTATTACCAAATTCATTTGTACAAGAACAATGACCACTCATTTACATAGAAATAAAACAAAAGTCAACACAAAACATACTAACAAAATATGGCATTTAAATTATTTATACCTGCCACTTCTCGGACGATGCATCTTTCTTTTTCTTTGAGAAGTAATAAATTGCAGCTGTATAAAGTATCCGATTCAAAAGATCAAGTTTTAACAAATCACATTTATTTTGTAATTTTCAAAAAATGAGTAAATATTTTATATGTTTGCGGGTTTAAAAGGCAAATTCAAGTCTAATTTGCACATGGCAATTTCGATCTTTTCTCTTATAAGTCTTTGTTAATAGGGAACTAAATTTTTCAACCATTGCACAGTAATACAACATGCGCGCAAGCGTCTTACTGCAGTAGTTGCAGACTCTATTTGTACACAAATTTTCAAATAAAGACAGTTCATTTTTAATATTTATGTCTGTATGAATTATTCAATTATTTATTCTTTCAATTATTTATTAATTTAAAAATTATTGGATTGATTAAAGGGATTAGGTTTTCATAAGGAGGAAATGTTCAGTGGATGTAAAAATAATCCTTTTCATTACAACAAGAAAACTATCGAAACACGACTATGATATCACGATGACGATCACGATGCAGTCAATTATTAAAAAAAATATGAATGCTATCGTTTTATCTTCTTGACTATTTAGATCTTATAGATTGTCCGAGAAATTCTTTTCAGATATAAGTTTGCTTATTTAACGACGTTCGATCCTGATATTCAAAGTCTTAAATTTTTTTTGCCAGGCATAATTTTATTTTTTACATACATAGCTTAATAAAAATTCAAATCAAAAAACGGGGGTCAATATGCTTCTTTTGGCGCTACAGTACATTTAATATGACCTCTTTGCACTGAAATTGGTGTCTAATTAAAAATTACGTCTTCGACGTTTTCCCTCCAATATTTTTATCCAATTAATGCATGAAACAAAATGAACTCTAAGTCTGTTTTAAAAAAAGACCCTTTAAAATTGTGACTAAGAAAAAGTTTCAAACTGCTTCGCATAATCAATTATTTGACCTTTCTGCACTAATAAAATGATATTTTCCTGGCATTGAAAATTTAGTAAGCTAGAACATTATTTTAAAGTCTTAAACTTTTTCTGATTTTAAGCACATAGGTTAAAGTTATCTTGAATATTTAGAAAAGAACATCAAAAGTGGGGGTATATGATGTAATATTTCAGATATTACTTAAAAAAGTGTCAATTTTACGTTAAAATTGACTCAATTTTTTCCTGAATTTTCAGAACATATTTACTATATTTGTCACACTTTGTTGAAAAAATTCATAAGAATTTATTTAATAGATATTTCAGAACCAACATAACACATTTCATTGCAAAAAACAGCTATGTGTGCAACCAGCATGGAAAAATAGGAATCCAAAATTAAAAGTACAATGAAGCGCATTGAAGTGGTAAAATTTTCTGTTTGACTGGAACGTTTTGGGCTATCTTTAGAACGATGATTGTCATACAATGACACGCCCATTTCTTTAGAAAGGAAAAATCGGTCATATAGTTCATTCGAATACCTGTAGAACAGGTCTTCTATAAATATAATAGCCAATCAAATTGGCGATCTACATATAAACACCGAGTAAGCACGTGTTCGACCGATACTTGTGTTATGGTAACTCCAATGAACATGATAAATTCATAATTATGGACAAATTCGTTGCAATATGTGTTTTACAGAAGCATGAACTTTCAAACTTTCTCTCCTATGATATAAAAATCTCCATTTCGGTGTAACTCATGTTGCTTGTCACGAAGAGTGGGGTGTCCTTAAACATTACGACGAATGTTTCTTTTTCGTTTCTAAAGAAATGGGCGTGTCTTAATGTTATAATTGACGTTCAAAACATGACTCAAAACGTTTCATCCAAACGGAAAATTTTACCACTTCAATGCACTTCATTGTACTGTTATAGTTCAAAAGGGGAAAAACTGATCATTTTCGTCTAAAAAACCTTCCGCCACAAAATATAGTCCCTAGCTTCATTCTACTTGAATGGAATTTAATCGCGGGTTTTTCATTAAATATAGTTCAATTTGCATTGTAGAATTCAGATTTAATGTTAGAACTTAAAAATGATGCAGAATGTTATAAATAAAGGACATGACCAAAATCCACTCAAAATCTCAGGATCGAACGTCCTTAATATATTTATCATTTGACATAAAATTCCAAACCATTCTATTTTTAGATTGTCCAGAGGGACTATACGGGGAGAACTGTAGCAGTTCCTGTAATTGTAGAGATAACGCAACGTGTGAGGCTGTAAATGGCGCCTGTAGGAACGGATGTCTTTATGGATTCACCGGGCTTTCTTGTGCAATTGGTAATGTTGACTATAAAGATAAAAATGTGATCGAAAGTAGAGTTGCTTTACATAGGGAAGATATGATATGCTTTTCTACTTACATATTATAAAATGTTTGATGATGGTGACTTCAGAACAGTTTGAAAGTTGCCGGGGGTCCAACAAGTTTCGTTTCTCAATATCATGACAATTATTTTGATTGGTCGATCTTGATACAAAGCCTCCTGTTCTTAAAAGTCGAAAGTCTACACAGTTGAGTGAGAAGAGATGTTTTAGTTAAAACTGTTTTTATTTTTTCCTTGCAGTCTTGCCAACCCTTATTTTGCCTCCTCAGACTTACACAGGGGAGGAGTGTGGTACAGCAGTGATTAGCTGGAGACCTGGAAATTATTCTGAATTGGACGCTAAGATCAAAGTTCATGCCTATCAGTGAGTTTTTCCTGATACAAAAAATAACCATATGCCTGTAAACACCGTTGACTATATATCATGTTAAATCTTCATTACATTTCTTCAAATCATTTTTAGTGTAAGTGTATTTTTCAGGTCAATCCCGAAGCGAAAATTATATTTGTGTTTCATATATATGTATGAATAAAGATAAATTTAAAAATAAAAATAGTACTTGGTTCAATCATTGAGCAAAGGAAGGCCACTCCATTCCATTTACTGAGAAAATTGTCAAAGAAAAAATAAATTTTCTTGCAGAATAGATTTTAAGAAAGCAAATGAAACCAAGTGGTCTACAAAATATGATCTTTTCAAACACAACGACTCCAGCAGGATTTTTGTAGATAATATTATCAATTTACAAATTGGTTTTGAGTACTACTTCCGTGTTAACATAAGAGTTTCTGAATATGAAGAAATATTACCTGATTATACCTATGGACCAGTATCTAATCCAGTTGTCATTCAGTGCAGAAGTAAGTCCACTTTTTCTAGGTGGTGCATGTTTAAAAAAATTAACTTTGTGGGGCAGAGATAACCTTACCAACTAATTCAAACTTATATTTCAGTTTGATAATTGTCCCTCTATATGGTCTGTAATTTAATAAATAGCACCACAAATTTCATTTACAGCAACAAACTGGAATGAATTCAGTGTATCGGAAACTTCTTCATTCAGAACTGTGACAACAAGTTTGGCTCCCACTTACAGAACATCAACACAAATATTGTCTGACAGTCAGATAACAACTAAAACTCTATATACCATAAAGACACCTCAAACGTTGCCAGGCAGTGAAACAACAACTCAAACTTTGTCTACCAGAGAGACAACTCAAATATCTTCCTCCAGTGAAACAACAACCCCAACATTTCCATTCAGTACTTCAACGATGACAACAATTACGACAAACACAACAGAACATACCACAAGAGTTGACGGTGGACCATTAAGCGAAGAACTTGGTACAAACAATACCATCAGATTGACACATTCCTTAAAAAATTTAATTGCCTATTATAAAAAAGCTGAATATCATTACAACATGTACTTAATAATTTAATGTCAAACAAATGGAGATAACATCAATACATCTGTATGTAATAAACTAATAATGTGATGTAATATGATGAATTTCAACTACAGTAATTAAAGTTCTTTTGAAAAATATATTTCAGATCTGATGATACAAAATCTGTCCCTTACAATAAATATAAGTGCCCACATCCTACCAATAACATGGCGACTGGACGAAAGATACACGTATCTGTTGAAGTCTGGTACTCTTTTCTTTGGGCTGGTTGGTGTTGGAAACTGTTACAATAACACTGACATAGATTGGATTCCATATCCATTAACAATGCAAGTACAGTTTATGTATAAAATACAACAGCTTTGATTTTTCATGTAACAGTATTACCAGTTACAAATTATAATGTGTACAATGTACATATCTTTGATAGGGATCTAAGAGAGGTCCGGATCCCTCATTGGGATGGCTGGCGAACGTATAAAATCCGGATTGAGTACCAACAGTACAGTTCAAATGGTCACTCACCCTCAGCAGTGCTCGATTACTCCACACCAAAGAAAGGTAAGTTTTATTCAGAATAACTTAATTACAAGTTAATCATACGTGGTATATTTTAAATGTAAATAAGAACATTTTGGAATAATGATTATGCCGTCTTTTAGTGCCATCTAGTTCTGCCAGAGATGTCAGAATTACTTCGATAACTTCGAATTCAGTTCAAGTAAGATGGGAGGCACCAATGTGTCCTTTTCTAGGAAGTGACGTTGTCAGTTACACGTGCTCAGTATTGGAGAAAAACACCAAGAATGAAATCATACTTCAGACGAAAAATTTGGACATTCAAGTGACTTCTCTAAAACCATTCACAATTTTTTCTCTTATCATAATAATTGAAAATGACATTGGACCAGGACCTTCAACACATCCGATAATTTTTCAAACCAAAGAATATGGTACGTATAAGCATTAGAATTGATACCAAATACATTGTATAAAAATTTTTAAAACTCTTGACAGATAATTTTTTTCCAATCAAGACAAACAAACTTTTTAAAGGTTTGTTAGGACTGACTGCATTCTCTTTTAATCTGCTAGTACAAATTGCTTGTATCCCTTTGCTTCAAATTCAAGCAGCCATTTTTTCCACTGTTATTTTTTAGTCCCAGGACCTCCAACAATCATTAAGGTAACACCATTTGATACAGCAATCCAAGTCATTTTTACACCCCCTCTAGAAAGGAATGGTATTATTTCAAAATACAGAGTGACAATCGAAGAAGTTGGGACCTTAGCACCAATAACCATGGACAGTGATGTTACAACTGTTACAGTCAAGAACCTTACAGCCTATACATCTTACAACGTCAAGGTATGTTTCGATGTGGACTTTTTAGGACAAATTCAGTTTAATTGCTGTATTAAAAAGATGTTTTCGCTTCATGTGAAATGCTGTAATGGCCTGGAAAATGAGAAATCTTTTTCGGTTGGCTGATGAAGTTGATGGCAGTCATTTTATAAACTTGATGAGAATCATACGATACATTCACCTTGTCTTTAGGTACAGGCTAGAACCAGTGTAGGGTGGGGGAGTTTCAGTACAGTCCGAACTTTGAGAACATTAGAAGATGTACCTGGTAGTCCAACCGAATTCACGGTGACTTTTCAAAACGAGACGACAGTTGGAATACGGTGGAAATCTCCTAATTTTACCAGAGGAATTATTCAAGGATATAAGGTAGATAATATTTTCCTTATAAGGCTTGCATTTCAGTTCTAAAATCTAACATTGCTTAACTTTCCATTCTCATGTGCTTTCCAGATTACTTATCGCCAAGGAAGCAATTCCAAAGAGAACGTTTTGTTTGTTGCATTCCAATCTGCCTTGATTGAGGTCCTTATAACGAGATTGGAGCCTGGCGAATACTACCATTTCAGAGTCGAAGCAAGGTCCGGCGTTGGATATGGTCCAAGCCTCAACGGCTCAAGCTTCACATTCCCAGCTATACCTTCAAAACCACCAATACCAAAGATATCTTATATTAACCAGCAACTTACACTGACTCTGAATCCAAGTATTGTCACTGCAAAACATTTTTATATGGTGCGGGTTTATGTCGATGACGTTAACGTTAGTACTTTAGAAATGGGGAATAATTTGGAAAATACGGGTCCATCTGGAACTGTTATTCTAATTCTGGATCAAAATGACCTCGCACAGACTGTAGTATACATACTGGGAGATAATACCACCAGGCATGGCGTCCAAAACATAATGCTCGAGTCATATCATACCTATAATTTTTACATAGAAATAGTCATTTCATTTGAAAATATTCTTAGATCAAATTATACGAAATATCCAGATTCTTTCACCATTGTTCCACCAAAAAGTCCAGACATAATTGCAGAGGAAAGCAATGAATCATCTATTGCTGGTGTTGTGTTAGGGGTTGTGATTGTTGTTCTTCTTATTCCCGGCGTAGCCTCCATTTGCATTGTTCTCAAACGATCGAAAAAGAATACTGAAACTAGATCGGAGTACGATGGAAATGAAACAACATACGATTGGGAGAAGGCAATGAACCTTGGCGGTACTAATCTAATGCTCTCGGCAAGTCTCCGTCGTAGTCTGGACTCGATAAGTGGATCGTTGCTGGGCAATACGTCTCTGATAGACGAACCTATTGAAATCGAACCAATCAAGCGTTCGTCGTCTTGTAAAGGAGACATGTCGGAAGTAGAACATAGGCATCGACGCGCGCAAAGAAATGGGAACATAAAGAAGTCATTGTCCGATACAGCTATGTTTCAGAAAAATAATCTTCATCGTGAATATGATAACAATCTGAAAACAAAGTCAAAGTCCTCGTCTTTACAAAAGATGCAAAATGGCTACAATGACAGAACAAAAACTGCAATAGCTGTGGAAAATCAAGTTGCGAACAATGAAAATGTAACGAAAAAGAAAGTTCCCCCCAAACCGCCACGTCATCGTCTGCGAAGAAGCGCCACCGGAAGTAACTTTGAGGAATTAAAACGACGTGCATGTAGTCCTATTGTGGAAGAAGACTTCGATGAAATGATGAAAAATATTGACAAAATGTCGCACCAGCATGACAGAGTATTGTCGTCTTATCCACATTCGGAAATAATAACTAGTGTTGATCGGAGCAGAGACAAACATTCCACAACCAGTGATCTAGAGTCAACCAATTTAAATGCCATGGATATTGCTACCCAAACATCCTCTGAAAGAGGAGTCGTGAAGAAACCGAAAATGAAGCGAAGACGAAGAATATTAGCTTCTAAAGCAATGTCAGAAAACAGGAGAGCACCAACTTCTACTGTTCAGGAAAGAATGCAAATAAACAGAAAGCCATGTGATATAACTGGTTCAGTTTCAACTGAAAATAGCGTAGAAATTGAAAGTGTTTCTAAAGAAAATAACTATGACGATAAAAAGAGGGAACGTATCAAAAGAAAACGTGCCTTACAACGCCGGGCGGAATCATTGAGGAATTACAAAGATAATCAGCAAGGTTATTCTAGCAAATCATTTTCTTTTAACGAAAGAAGAAATTTTCGTAAATTCAGTGATTTTTATCTATCTTCTGGCAGTGATGGAGAAATGATGGAGTTAAAAAGTCCAATGAAATCACAGGATGGTAGTATGGGACTGACAAGTAAAGCTCTGAGGCAAGGTAGAATTGATTCAATAGAAATGGAAAGTCATACGGGGGACCTTGAGAGACGTGTCAGTAATGGGAGAAGTGTCGATCGTAGAAGAAAGAAATCGCATTCTCTACGGGAAACGGGTAGTACGATCCGTGGCGAGTATCGAGAGCAAGATATCTTGAAGTTTTGGAGCAAGACATATTCTTTTCTTGATGAACGGAAAATTTTGCCACACGAGGAAAGTGTGGAGGAGTACAAAGTGACAAACTTTTATGAGACTGATCGGCCCCAGACGGTTTCTTTGGAACTGGAATTCAAATCTCTCCCTACTGGCATGTTAGGAACCACCAATATTGCAAGGCAGAAGGCGGGGGTTCCCTCTCACAAACTGTGTCTGGAGTCTTACGACCATTCTAGGGTCATTTTGAAACCAGAAGGACCAGATGATTACATCAATGCAAGTTATATAAAAGACCGATCTAGGGATGGTTGTCATCGTTATATTGCAGCCAAAACACCAAACGACGAACCTTCTGCTCTGAAGTTTTGGCGGATGATTTTACAAGAGGGAACAAGAGTTATCGTTAAATTATCGCAACAACCAGACATATTCCCATCCGAAATAATTAGTCAGACTGGCCAAGTCAATGACAGATTCAAACTGACTCATTGTGAAGATATATCCGTCCACGAGTGTGCCGTCCGTTACATGAAAATAAAGAATGTTCTGGATCAGAGTACTAGGGGTCTGTACATAATTCACGATTTACAATGGCCCGATGATGATAGATATTATTTGCCTCAAAGCACTAAGGATTTTCTTTCTATGCGTGAGGTTGTCCGGAAATGCCAGGGCACATCTCTCGCTCCCATCGTTGTTCATTGTGGTCAAGAGGATGGAAGAAGTGGTGTTTTTATCGCCATAGACGCGTTACTATTAGAGTACGAAAAACAAAGGGAAGTTAATATATTTTCTTTTGTCAGAAATATGCTGAAAGACAGATATGGTATGATCAAAACAGTATGGCAGTATCGTTTTATCTATGAAGCACTGCTTGAGGCGCACTGGCAAACTTGATTACTGACAGTTTTCCCTTTTTATTAAGTGTATTGTTTACGGCTGTAATACATTTTGTTTTCAAAAAATCAAATAAAAAGAAAGAGCAGTTTTGAAATTTTAGTTTTAAAAAAGACTTGAAATATAAACATTGTCAAATTATTACCGGCATACATGTATACCATACAAACGAAGGCCAGGGTCTCGGTAGGAAAAGAATTCCCGGTTTACTTCTTTAAGGTGAAAGGATCACTTCATTATAAATAGGGATCTGACCTATAGGACCGGACTTGGTTTTTTCTCTACAAAAGGCTTGTCGATTTCCGTTCCGATTAATGACATTAGGCCGATTACATATAACGGTTTGTTTTTTTTCTTACATCTTTATTTCAGTGAGTAAAGGTAGGAGTAACCCTTTCATTGATTTTCTGAGTTTGTTATCTCCAAATATAATAACTGATATTTGTCTTTACTCCTCAGTGTGCATAATGGTAATGATTACTGTCTCTGAAATTCTATTCTTTATGTTTGGGCTATTTATCCGTGGATATAATAAAACATGTCATTAATGTGATTATGTGCAAATTATATTGGCCTAAATGAAATCCAAGGGAGTATAATTACTGATATATGTAGCCAAAATTAATGTGATTAAACTCTAATGAATGTATACAATTGAAATTCATCGCAGCTCAATGCTTCCAAGAATACCTTTATCGAGTAACACATAGTGAGTTATTCTTGTCCTCGTAGAAAGTGTGCTTATACTGAGGTTCGTTCCGCCTGACTGACGAGTCAACTGTACATTGGATTTTTACCATTTGATATCTCTTTTATTGTCTCTAATATCAAAAATGGGCATGCATAAAGGATAGATAATTGAAGGAAAACAACAAGTCTATAAAAAAAAAATTAAATAGCATTTGAAAAGGCGAAATTTAAAACTTTGAAAGTAAGGTACCAGGTGGATTCGATCCCCCGACTTTAAAAAGAAAGTTTCCACGGTGTAAAAACCAGCGCATATATCAATTGAGCTAGTCTGACTATATAAATGAGAGGTATACATTTGAAGCAGATTAACAAAATCGTGTTTCCTTATTTTTTGTAGGTTTTTTGTGAATTTCGACCCTAGGGCAGGGGTGCCCCTAAAAAAATCCTACGTTTAATTATTCCTTATATCCTAACCTATCAAAATATCACAATTTTATTTAGGG